>NC_074709.1:28629384-28827553 GCF_024334085.1 Lutzomyia longipalpis
AGCAGATGCACAAACGCGGTGTGATTCATCGTGATTTGAAACCCGAAAATATCCTCTTGGACGAGAAGATGCACTCCCTCATTGCGGACTTTGGTTCAGCAAAAATGGCACCGTCGCAGGATTCGAATGTTGTGCCACCCGTTAAGCCACCACCTGAGAAGGATAAAACCCCCATGTCGCGTTCCTTTCGACGCAACAGCTTCGTCGGTACGGCTCAGTATGTTTCACCCGAAGTGCTCAAAGGGCAGCCAACATCCAAGGCAGTGGATTTGTGGGCATTGGGATGCATTATCTACCAAATGGTGTCGGGTTTGCCACCCTTCCGAGCTGGCTCGGAATATTTGATCTTTCAGAAGATCCTCAAGCAAGATCTCACCTTTCCCGATGGCTTTGACGTTACGGCCAAGGATTTGGTGGAGAAACTCCTGGTGATTGATCCAAATGCACGACTTGGTGCTGATGATGCCGATAATCGCTACGACAGTATACGAAATCATGCATTCTTCGATGGCATTAACTGGTGCAATCTGCGTGAACAGACACCACCGCAAATTTATCCCTACCTACCGGGGAGGAGTCTCGAAGGGGAGCTGCGGAGTCGCTACAGGGTGCCGGATAACCTCGAGCCGGGTCTCGATGAGCGTCAACTGACACGGCTGCTGGGTCTCGAATTGGGTACGACTGGGTCAAATCTACCGACCGAGCAATCAAGTGAGTACGTTTTTATTTAGTTTTCTTTTTCTTTTCTCTCTTACCTCTTTTATTTTATTGGGTCAATCAATATGAAATGGCTGCGATGCTTCAGTTGAAGTTTAGATGATTCTAAATTCATTTTTGAATTCTTACCTAACATTTTGGTAAGAAGTTTTTCTTTTGTGTCTTCTATAGTTCTTAAGTCTTCCGGATATGAGATTAAGGATTTAATGAAAGTAACCAAACTCTACTCACTACTAAATTCACGAGTAGCAGTTTCATCCTTTCAAACTTACCTTACTTTCCCTTTATTAAGACTTAAGAGATTTAATGGAACTGAGACTTACCTTGAAAAACCGACAGTTGATAGTTTTCCTCGAAATTGAAGCCCTTCAATGACCTTCAAAATATTCATTTTGATGAAGGAAAAATATCCCTGATAATATCCGGCTAAAGGTCCTTTTCTTCTTAATTACTTACCCAGAAAACATCAGGGAACAAGACGGAAGGTAAAGCAAGTCCTCTAAATCCGTCTATTCTGCAATTTTATGGGTTTTTCTTGGAAGAATTTAATGAGCGTCTTCTGAGAAAATGTCACTTTTCTTTACTTTGAAGATGGCTGCAAGTGCAAAATTTTTTGCGATGAAAAAACATCGAAAACATCGACTGAGAAGAAAATTCCGAAAAATCAATTTGATTGAAAAAAAAATAAGAAAGGAATGCTTTTTTTTATAAATTAAATTCATTTTATTCATTCTTGAGATTCAATAAATTCTTATTCATTAGTTCTACATTCTAAAGATCTTTTTTTAGTTTAGAATTTCTTTGAAATAAAAACCATGGGAAGATATCGAATTAAGAATATTTTGAATTTTTTTCAAAGTTTAATTTCAAAATTGTCTAAAAAATTCATTTCTCAATCAAAATTCTTCAAATTTTGCGTAAGAAGTTCTGAAATTCTTCCTTTGTTCGGAACTTTTGGAATTTTGCTCAAATTTCTAATTATCCCAAAAAATATATAAAAATGGGTAAATCTGAGTTAATTTTTTTTATTTAAAATAAATATTTGTTCTTAATTCTAAATTCAGAAGCTTAATGTTCTGAATTTCAAAGAAAAATTATAGAAAAGTCCACAAGCTAAAAAATATCAAACGAACCAAAAATGCATCAAAATTAATTATTAAAAAATAAAAATTTCAAATAATTCTTTTTCTTAATTTTTTATTTTAAAGATTTTTTAAATCAACGAAAATTCTTTACAAGAAATAAAAGAAAATTTCAGCCATACCAAATGACCGAATTTCTTAACCCAAAATTCTATAAAAAAAAAATTCAAATAATTCAAATTATTAAATTCGTTGAAATTGATTTAAAAAAAAATGTCTTGCTTCCGGATTAAGGCTTAGCGAGGGTGTCGGAGGTGGAGAGGCAGCAGCGCTTAGAAATCCAGAAGACTGACAAATGGAATCAATTTGTCGAGGGTGAATTGATTCTGAAGAAGGGCTATGTGCATAAGCGGAAGGGTCTCTTTGCGCGGAAACGGATGCTCCTGCTCACCACGGGACCGCGTCTCTTCTACATTGATCCCGTGCAGATGGTGAAGAAGGGCGAGATACCATGGAGTGCTGAGCTACGCGTTGAACCCAAAAACTTTAAAATTTTCTTCGTTCACACAGTAAGTCTTCTTTTCTTAATTTTTTCGCTTCTTTTCATCATTTTTTATGACTTTTTTTTGTGAATCATTTAATTCATTCATTTAATTGAGGTTTTGCGGCTTTTGCGTTTGAGAAGGAAAAAAAGAATAAAAATAGTTTTATCTGCATAAAATGATCTCTCTGTGAAAATATTGTGTAAAATGATGACAATATTTACACGGAGAGAGATGATCTACAAAAATAATCTCAAAATGATTTCTCATGAGGAATTTTGCTTTCTTTCCCCGCGCAACGGAACAATAAGACAATGTTCTGGGGAGAAATCAAATTTCAATGGAAATTTCCTCGGATTTTATAAGTTGTTGATCATTTGACAACAATTTATTAAAATATTTTTCCCGCTGATTCATTGGAAACTATTTATCGATCATTCAACCAACTTGTATGCTCCGTGTGTGTCCGCTTGTTGTTTATCTCGCGCGCGACATATTTTGCGAAAATTGTGCTAATCTTGATAAATATTTACAAATTCCAACGCGCGCGAAAGTGATTAATTTTTCGGTGAGAAAAACGTGTTGCACATTAGATAAGAATTCCCGAGAGTTCCTTTTATAATATTTTTGTAGCTAAAATTGGCTTGTTCGTGGCCTACAAAAAGGGTCATCTACGCAGGAACTATTTCTGTGTAACCTATCTATCGTACAACAAACTGATAAAATGGAACTAATTTTGCCCTCGAAATTACTATTTTATCAGTTACATCAAAGACTTCTATTTTTCAACTCTTTGATTGCAAAATATAATGATTCATGCGTTGCTTATTTTTTTTATCAATTAACACGGAAAAACAACGAATCATGCAACGAAATCGTGCAAGTGTGTGAACTTTTTGCGATATTTCTGGCGCGTGGATTTATTTATTTATGCACAAGACATCAACAAATTGTCTTGGCGCTCATATCGCACATTGCTCATTGACTACAAAAGGGGCACAATATTTAGACCTTTTTATTGGTTTCTGTTGAAAAATATTATTTCTGATGTTAAAGGGGTTCTTTAGGGATGAAATTGCATTAGGAATTGTTGATTTAAATTAACGAGAATTGAGTTTTTTTAAGATCTCATTGAGTAAGTTGAGTGATTAAAACAAATTAGTTTAAATTATTAATAAAAAATTTAATTTTTCTTGAAGAATCCAAGAAATATTTAATTTTTTAAAACTGTCTGCATCGTGATTGGTTTCGCAGAACACGAGAAACCAAATCATAGAACGTCACGTGAAACGTTGAGTATATCAACTTGCAGTAATCTCTTTGAAAATTCGTGAAACTTGAGAAATATTCGTTGGCCCTATAAAAATTGTAAATGTTTGATTCGGAAAAATATTTAAAAGAACAAGAAAAATTCAAATTATTTTCTTAAAACACGCGAAACACAGAAAAAATTACGGAACGAGAAAAAAACAAATCAAACTAGTACGCGAAACAGATATAATTTCAACCTACAAAACTAATTTAGAAAAAGTAAAAAATACGAAACTATGTAGTTTCAAAAAACTAAGAATAAGAATTTCCCGAATTTTTACTAAAAAAAACATTAAGAAAATCCTGAACTAGTTTGAGAAAACGTAAAAGTATGAAACTGTTTTTGCAAGCCGAGTAAATTCAGAAACGATTGTCGTGAAATGAATAAAGTAGAAAACTGATCTAGGATTGTCTTGGTTTAACGTAACAAGTTTCACATCTTTTTTGTTCTATGTAGGTTTTTTTCTGGGTTCTACGAAAATCTACAGACTTAGATTCTTTGAGTTCTTCAAGCTAAGCTGTATTAGATTCTATAATTTTGCTAGTTCAGCGTAATCTTTTATGGTTTCTAGTGTTCCGTAAAAGTAGTTCGTTTACATTTGTCGTTGTTTTGTCTTCTTATGTTGACCTAATTCTTTTACTTTTTAAATTTAATAATGTTGTAAAAAATCAACTTTTATGATTCATTAAATAGTTTTTGGTAAAAGGAAAAAATGTTAAATTTTATAATTCCAGAGTTAATTTTAAGTCCGTACTCCACTATTTACCTTATTTGTTAAACAGGCATTTTAAAAATATTTATTTTTAGATTAGAACTCTTTGATATTCAGTATTTTAGTTAGAACTATTCTTCTTAAAAACTTTAGAAAAAAAATCTTTTAAGGAAGAAACTAAAATTAATTCAATAGATTTATTTTCTCTAATTTTACTTACCTTTTCTTCTTGTTAAAGAAGTTTAAGGACCAAGTAAAGGACTTAAGGAAGCTGCAAAAACTTAAAATTGATCTCTAACTTGAAGAGTTTCCTTACCTTTAATAGCTTTCTCCATCTCCATTCACATTGAACGTAAAATTCCTCATTTAAACACTTTCATTTCCTTTTGCTCTTTGCAGCCAAATCGAACGTACTACTTAGAGGACTCCGAAGGGTTCGCCCTCGAGTGGTGCAGCGCAATAGAGAATGTCCGAAATTCCACGTATAGTAATTCGTCGTCGTAAGAAAATTAAAAAAAAAATGGGGACTGCTGGTGTAATTTATTTGCAAAGAGAACGCGCGCGAGTAAGTTAAAATTAAAAAAATAACAAAAAAAAACAAGAGAAAAATATTTAATTGAACATAACAAAAATTAAAAAAAAAAAAACTAGATAGTTCCAATTTATCTCACGCAGAAGAAAAAAAATTATTTAAAATAAAAAAAAATGAAGGAAGTTTGTTCTCTCAGTTTTGAAATAACGTCAGACAATGTAATATTTTCTTCTTCTTTTTGTTGTGAGTAATTAAATAAAAATAACAAAATATTTAGGTTCTTTATGTATAGATAAAAGAAAAGAAAAAAAATGTTGTTTTTTTGAAGAATATTTAGCAAAAGAAAACGAGAGGAAAAGAAGAAAAAAATACGCATTTTCCCATCGCGAATTGAGAGTCTTTTTAATTTAAATGTTTTGTGTAAAGAAGTAAAAATTAAATAATAAATGAAAAAAAAACGGTGCAAAAGAGAGAGGTTTAGTGAAAAAGAGAAAGAGAGATAAATAATTATGCCATGCTGTTTGTATTCCGAATAAAAGTTAATTTATAAAAATTATTCATTTTAGAGAGAATTTTGTCCCACAATTTGTTCATAATGTTTTTTTTCTTTCTGTGTATCAAATATAGCTCTTTTTTCTTCTTGTTTTTTCCTCAATGATTAACATTTTGGTAGAATAAAGTATTTTTTAATTATTTATAATAATTATAATATATTTAAATTACTACACATAATAGTTATATAGAGATTTTGAGGATGATAAAAATACAATAATAATTATGACAGCGGTTAATTTATAATTTATTTTCTTTTACTTTTAAAATAATTACCATAAAAAAGGATAAAAAAAAAAGATCACTACACAGCAGCAGTTGGCCAAATAATTTGTAAAAGGTTTGTCAAAGTTTCACGCTAAAACTGAAATTTTCTGAATTCTTCAATTGAAAATTTATGATTTATTATTTTTTTGATATTTTTCTTACAGCATCTAAAGCAGAATATTTGTTTCTTACATTTCAGCTACTTGCTGACAAATTATCACTGAATTCTAAAGTTTTCAGCAAAATGAATTTGATCAAATTATGTATTTTTCTGATCCCTGTTTTGCTAGCATTAATCAGTTTGCTAAAAAAAAATCTTAACTGGCTGACAATGCTTTTTAATTTGCTGACAAAACTTTTAAAAACTTGCTGACAAAGATTTTTAATTTTCTAGCAAAATATTAATAATTTGCTGAATCAACAAATATTTGCTGACAAAGCTTTTTAGCTTGCTGACAAAGATTTTTAATTTTCCAGCAAAATATTTATGATTTACTGGCTCAATAAATATTCGCTGACAAAGATTTTGAATTTTTCAGCAAAATATTAATAATTTGCTGAATCAACAAATATTTGCTGACAAAAGAATTAAAAGCTTTCTGAAGAAATAATGAAAGTTTACTAATAAAAAAATATTACTTTTATCAGTGAAAAAGAAATATTTTCCACGAAAATTATTAATTATCTGACAAAAAAGTATAACTGCTAAAAAAATAATTTGCTGACAATAGCCTATTCCATATTTGTCCAATTTTGGGACCATCTTTGCACCATTTGATTCAATGTAAAGAAATTCAGCTAAATTGAAGAATCCATCAGTTACATTCTTAATACATTCTCTTCCCTAACTTTTCAGATTTTTTTTCAAAGCTTTCGACTCACTATTCAGCCTCAGATATCAAACAATTTTTTTTAAAAAGACATTTAACCATCAATTTTTTTTTCAAATGCAAAATTGATCTATTTTTTTGACAAACTTTTACAAACTTTTTGGGTCTAACAAATCTTTCCTGCCCTGTGTGCAGAGACTGTGAGTTGGGGTATGTTTGTGTGTGTGTGTGTGTGTGGGGTGGGCCGGAAATGGCAGAGAAGAGAGAAAGAGAGAGACGGGTGGTGTGTGGCTCAGTCAACGCTCCATGGAAGGCTCTTATCTGCCGCAGTAGCCCTTCAGTTCGCTGTACGTACAGCTCTTCCTGCAGCACTCATCGATAATTCCCTGCCGGCGGAAGCGTCGAAACATCGCTGGACGCATTGAGTTGCCCATAAGGCGACTGATTAGCGGCAAATTCGGTACTTTCATTGGTAAATCATCAATTGTTTGGGGTTGGTCAGCAAAGGCGTAATCGTCATCTTCTGGAATCAATAGCAAAAATAAATTTATTAATTTAAGTGTTTTGCAATTCATTCACAATGAATCCAGAAAAATCCAAAAATCAGTCCAAATTCCAAAGAATAAATTGTCAAAATAACTATGATGGGCGATAGTGGTTATCAGAATTCCTTTTTTTTTCATCAAGCAGCTCAACAACAACATGAAGGGTCTTACAATCAAAATAAACATGAAAGTCATTTTAATTCTATTTCAAGATTCTCTCAGAGCGCTCTTTTTTTTCTTTTGATTTATGAGAAGGAGGAGGAGTCTTGATTCCAATGAAATGAGGAAATTATTGTGGGAAAATTGATCATTCGCCAAAGTTGATAAGTCAATGAGCTTGAAGTTCAAGAGCAAACGGATATTTGCGTGAGATCATTTATAGGAAAAAATCATCAAGAAGAATAAAAATTTAGGAATGGAATTGGTTTTTGCAGTAAAAGAAGAAAGAGAAGGTTCTTGGGGACTTTCTTTGATTGCTAAAAATTTGTTGAAAACTAGAAAAAAAAATTGTTGGAAATAGAAAATCCTTTTTTTTATCAGAATTATCAAAATTGTCCCAATAGGATTTTTCTAGACTTTAATGTTTTTTTTTCTAATAATTTTTAGAGCATTTTTGCTCTAAAATATTAGAATTTGTTGTGAAAGTTAAAATAATTATTTCTCTTTAACTAATTTCTACTTAAGTGCGTCAAATTCCAAATTTTTTTGGAATGAATTATAAAGGATTTTAAGGAATTTCATATTTCTTTAAAAAACTATTTTTTTAAATATTTTTCAAAGCTTCTAAATTATTTTTTTAATTGATTTTTGTTTGGATTTGCGACATGTCTTCCTCTAATTCCTCTAAACTTTGATTTTCTTCTTAAAAACTTATAAACCTTCAGTTAAACTATGAAATAATTAAGGAATTAAATGGAGCTTTCCATAATAAAGTAGAACGAGGTAGAACACTTAAATAATCCTCAAGAATTATTCTTAATTTTACGAATTAATGAGGTAAAGCTCTATTCAATCACTATAATCAATATATCTAATTTATTTTTCAAAAAAGTAAGAATTTTTAAACTTTTTTGTAAGGAATAATTTTTAAATTAATTTTAGGAGTTCTAAATAAATTTCGCTAAAAATTACAATTACAATTTACCATTAAATAGGTAAATATGAGTTAATAAGAGCAGCTGGATCAATTAGAACATTTTTCGTTCGAAAGCTTAGAATTTATTTAAAGCTCCTATAAGCTTTAGAATAGATTTTTCTGTTTTATTTAAACTATTTAGAAAAGCTAATGAATTCCTATTTACCTCCATAATTAGAATTAAGCTTTTAAATTAAGAGCTTTTCCTGAAATGAAGAAAACTGACTCATTCAGCCCCTAAATTCCCCAAATTTTTTAGTTAAAAATTCATCCATCTTCAGCTTAAAAATCTACAAAGAAACTCTACCAACGACCATTTAAAAATTCTCAAAGAAATCACCGCACAAAAAAAAAGAAATTAAGAAGTTATTTTTGGAATGGAAAAAGCCGTTGGGGTGTTGTTTGCACTGAAATTGTGCCATCTAAATGAAAATAAGCAATAAAATCTTGTACAGTACATACTCTGGGCGACTTTTAAACCTTTAGTGATGGCCTTTTGGCCACACCGCGCACAAGCAATGCGACCCAGGAGCATCCCAGACAATATTTTCGCATTGTGATGGGAAAACAATTTTATATTGTTTTCCCGCGAAATGAACTTAAAATTACGCGGGAATTGTAAATAAAAAAAAAATAAGTGAAGAGTCCATTTGGGGCTGATGCCCTTGAAGGAGATTCTTTCGTTTTGTTGTTTTAATATTTTCTCCTCTTTAGAAGAGAATTTAAAGAAAATTCTCTTTGGGATTTATTTTAAATAAAAAGGAAAGGAAAAGCGCGGGAAACTCACCAAAGGATTTCTTCTGCATGGTGTTGTACTCATTCTCACAGACAAGGGCCAGAGTTTGTGACAATTTTGTGCCACAGAGTCTGCGTCGGCTCAATTTGTGCAGGAAGTCTGTGTCGAGATCTCTGTCGTGCTGATCAATCTCCTTGGCCATTGCTGCGAGGATCACGCACGCAACGAGGATCACGCAAATGATGAGGTTGTTCATGTTGGCAAATCTGCAGTCGAATTTCCCGAAAGATTTTTTTTTGGTTGGAAAAGAAGAAGAATCTTCACACTTTGAGCCACTTTTTCAAGCACACAAATTTTCTCTCTAGCCTAGAGCAGATTTCCCGCCACAAAATCTTTCGGTTTTTCTCGTCTTTTTTAAATTAATTTAATTTAATTTAACAAATTTAAAATCACAGTGTGGGGTAAAAAAAAGCAATAAGTTTGGTCGTTTAGCCTCTCCTTCGCTCCTCAGAACCGCACAAATCACGCACAACCAACTCAGGGGGCTTCTGGAGATACTCTGTGGGGGTTCACTTTGTGATTTCGTGGGAGTTGCAGCTGCGATAGACTCCGGGAAGTGTGGCACAGACAGCGCGAGCGACAATGTACTTCCATTGGGATTGTCTCACGACGAAATATTTAATTCAAACTTCAACACAAACTTGGGATGTAATCGCGCGCGTCTCTCCCCAAGTTGTGCCTATTTAAACTACGATAACTCCGCGCCCCAATAGATGTGGGGGGACCACGAAGGCGCACATAGACATACAGAAAATTCTCAATGGTGGGAAAACACGGAGAAGGCCAAAAGGATTCGCTGTGTGCTTCCACTGATTGTTTTTTTTTTTTGATAATTTTTTCAATGAATAAAAATTCTTCCGTTTTGTTTGTAATTTTATTCTGATTTTAGGGAATTTTTGTGGGTCTTCAGAGGGTTAGAGTTCTGGGGGTGATTTGAGAGATTTATATGTGGTAAAAGCACGAATTTTTGCAAAGCTTTTCACTATCTGGAGGATGCTTAAAAGGAAAATTCTCTCAGAAAATGTTTAGGAATTCTTTATAGATTCCTTTCGATTGCTAAGAGCTTCGTGAAAATTCTATTCTCAAGCTATATTCTTGAAATCGTTCATAGAAAACTACTTGAAGACTTTTTCCTTTGAAGAACTGTACAAAATGATCTTGCACAATTTCGATTTAGGATTTTAGGATTTTTTTTACGGCATTAATTTGTTATTAAAGAATTAAATAAATTAATTTATCATAGAATATAAAACGATCTTTGATCACTTTCGTTTTTAGGGATTTATTAGGGATTTTTAGGGATTATTTTTCTGAATATTTTAATGCTTTTAGAAGAATTCTGTTAAATCAAAACGTCGTTGAATAAGTTATCAATAAAAATCTTTGTTGAATGGGATCCTTTTTTCAAAATTTATTCAAGGAATGTTCTAATATTACGATTAAAAAAAAATATTCAGAATAATCTTCAAATGTTTGTTTAATATCTCTTAACGTATTTCTCTTAATATAAATACCCTTAAATCACACTCAAAGCTCACAACAAATTAAGCTATCATTCTGTTAATATTTTCCTACGATCCTCTTCTTAAAAACAATATCCTTTTCCCACAAAGAATAAGCATCCTACCTAAGTATTACTTCCAATATTCTATTCTCTTTTGGGACAATTAAATGGGGCCAGAGAGGCAAAATTAAATACAATAATATATTTACTTAATACTTGAGGCTATTGGGAGATTTAATATGCCTTATGTATGTATGTATGTTGTATTAAATGTGTAATTTTATTTTTATATACGGCCTGTGAATAGGGGGGTGGGATGAAAGCTGTTGGACGATGTTTACCACAAACTTTCGTCAACAAGCAATTAATGCTATCGCCGACAAGGGTCAATCTTTTTTTTTCTCTCGCGATCGGGATACCACATAAACTGCATTCCGAGCGCCCCAGACCCGGACACTTGCTCCGGAGGCGCGGGGGGCACTGAATCTCACGAAATTCCGTCTCCGTATCGCCGTATAAGTTGATTGATTCCCAACTTAGTCACGCGCCTTATCGCGCTGCCGTTTGAATTTATTCTTCTTTTTTTTCCGTTCTCGCGCGCGCGTGTGTGGCGGGAAAATGCTTTCTTCGATGCTTTTGGGAAAAAGCTGCCCTGCGTGGCCACTTCTTACCTTCTTTGTGCTCCTTCTTTTCTCAATTTAATCACCAACAACTTGCACAGTTAAACGCCTTACCGGGAATACTTCCCAGTGAGCAATACTCACAGCAACGATGATCCTTCATCCTTTTATATGCTCCACAACACAAATGGGGTCCACCCACCCCCGGTGGTGATGATGTGTGCTTCACGCGTCACACCACATTACGCCCCCTGATTAATTGTGCATCTTCACACACAATTGCGCGCATTTTGATTGAGCCTCCGCCACTTTGCAAAATCAACAAATTCCCTGATCTTAATTCGGATTGACACAATGGGGGTTTTCTTCTTTTGCGAGTATCTGCTGGGTGTGTGTCACGCGGTATTTATATTTTTGACTCCACAGAGCCAGAGGGATGGCGGCGAATTACTTCATGCTGATCAATTTTAGCAACAACATCTTCTTGATACATCTTTTGCCTAAAGATTTTCCATTGAAAATTCATTAAAGTTTGCAAAGGGAATTATGTCTTCAAGGATTTGCTGATGATGATGCTGATGTTGGCTCTACTGCCCTGATTTTTCTTTGATGCTCCTTCTTGTGGTTGAAAGGGTGAGAAAGAGGAGGAAGGAGCATAAACAAACATAAATTGCATAAATTGAAAACAAAGATTTATAAACAGAGGGTTTCAGGCATGTGCCTCAAGTAATTTTATGAGAAGAAGGAAAATTAGGAAAATTTAATTTTTTCTCTGCTGATAAAAATTATTTGGGCTTCTAAGGGGAACTTTGAATGGACTGAGTGAGAAACGGAGAAAAAATTCTTTAAGAAATCTTTTGAAATTTAGGCTTTTTTCCTGAAGATTACAGAATTTTAAATGCGCTAAATTTTTTTTGGAAAGAAATCTCACTTCTTTAAAGCAAAGTTGTGAAAAACAGTTAAGAAATGAAAAGAAATTCTCAGAATTCTGTTGAGCTTTTTGTTTTTCCAGCGCGATATAAAGATCTTAATCAATTTTTCTCGGAAAATCTTGGATTTTTCTGGGCAAATGTATGAGTTTTCAATTAATTAGTTGGTGTTCCACTTCGTGGCCAACACCAAGTATTTTTCCAAGGAATGTGTACGTAATGTTATTTATTTAATTTTTTTTTGTAATTTGTGTAATTAATTATTAAACATTTCTTTCACCATTATGTAGGGGAACGTGGCCCAATTCCGATCTCCAAAGGTCCGCGCAGAATGAGAAATTAAGCTGAAATGTCTTGTCTTTGTACCTCATTCTAATTAGATTTTAAAGCTCATATTTAGTTGTTTGAAAGGTCACAAAACTTTAGCTAAACTTTAATTTTAACTTTAGCAAAGTCAAAGAAGAAAGAGGACTTACCCGGCGCCTCCACTGCATTCAAATTTCCATTAAGTTGCGACTACTAAAAGTAGGTCATCAACCTCTTTTTTGGAAAAATTTTCCACCATTCATTCAATATACCTTCAATTGTGACGCACACAAGTCTGATATTCCTCCGTGAAGAGCAAAGGTAAAAAATTGTTTGATTTGGACAAATATTGACCGCAGAGACGCCCCTGAAGCGAGGACATTGATGGCGGAGGAGTCAGAGCACCCAAAAATACACGCATTAAATCATCCCAAAAATTGTTGTTTTGTCTTTTATTCTGTAATTTATTCAGTGATAAATGCCAGCAATATATGATTAAATAGCCACATGTACTCTCCTATACAAAAAATCTATCTACTCATAATCTCTCTTACTCGGAAACAAGGAAACATTGAGACTAATAAGTAATTATATACTTTTAAAATAAATAAATCATCCAACAATTAGGCGGAGCATAAGTAAAAAAAAGAATTGATTATGCTTCTCTACACAACAAATTTATAATATAACTTTCTTTCCTCCCGCAAGAAACATCATTTACATTACAATCTTTTAATTATATGTACAGAAATATTCCAAATTATTTTTTTTCTTTTCATTTTATATGTTTTATTTTATGTATTAAATGGTACTCAATGTTAATTGGTGAGATATGTGATAATTGGATCGTCTATAAATACAAATATTTCAAAATACATACATTTTATGAACACATGGAGATGTATATTATTATCTATATATTTATATGTAATATTATACTTTGCCTACAAATAACATTTCTTTACGTATAAAATTCTTTTTTTTTTGGGTAAAAAAATTTCCAACTAGTAATAAAAAAGTTGTACAAAAGAGACCACAGAATGTGAAAGAATTCAATACAGATTCATGTCAAAAATAATGCATCAGTGAGCTTTTTTAGTTGAGAATTTTATTGTTGGAGAAATATTTATTTGTAACTGTTCGATTTTGATAAGTTTTATTGTTTTTATCGGCGTGAAAATTAATTTTCTTTTCATTGCAAAATTATTTGGAAATTTTGCTTGAATAATTATACAAATTGAAGAAATAATTATAACCTAAAATAATTGAGAAATTTTGAATGAATTTTCAGCGAATTTTTTAATTTAAAATTTATCAAAATCGAATTATAAAATTGCTTAAAACCAACAGAACCAAAGTTCTTTTAAATTTTTCATGTAGGTATTCTTAGACAATTGAACAATAGGGGAAAATGGGGTAGAGTTAGTCAATCCTTTTAACTTTTTATTACTTTACTTTTAAATAAAATGTCTTTAAAGGAAAAAAAGATTTTCTTAAAGAAAGTTTTCTTATAAAAGTTTTCTAGTTTTCTGTTAATTTTTTATTAAATGAAAACTCATTTTCAGAGCTTTTATTTTGAAACCATTGCATGCCTCACTGCACCCCTGTCTTCCCTATTTTCACTGTCTTACAAATTCCTTCAAAATTACAATTCAATTATTTCAGAAATGAATCTGTATTAATCTCAAAATTATTAATATTTTTTTATTATTATTTTCTTCTTAAATATTGGTTAGAGAGTATTATAACTTTCCATTAATTTGCATTTTTATTCGTGAAAATTGTTAGTCCAAAAAGAGTCAAAAATTCTTTTGTGTTTGTTATTCATGTAGAAAAGTTCTAAAATGTTTTTTTCTTCGTTGGACACAAAATTTACATTGATATGGCTTTTTGAGGAGACATTCACACCATTCCACTTTACCCATCGAAGCTTCCTCTATTTTTGTTAGTTGATGAGAGCGGCATGCAGCGAAGGGAATATTAAGTTTCTCTCTAATTTGTTGCATTCACAGCAACTTACCTGAGTTCTTTGTATTTGAGCGCGGGAAAACATCTCCCGCAGGTGGATTCATCAAAATGAAGAATTTTGCTTCATCTTGTTGATTGCAAAAATTATTCTTGAGCATACCACCATTAGTCATTATGGGATAGAGCCTCAATGCACAAAATAGCCAATTTATTGTCACAGGAAATCTTCTCTTGATTGAGGAGTTTATTGCTCAAGAGGGTACTGGCCAGTCCGAAAGATGTGGATGACGATGAATGCCATGCCTCGCAGTACGTCTCCATGGCGCGCTCCCCATAAACGTCCGATCCATGCCAAATGGCTTTCTGGGGCCTGATAAAAAGTGAGAAGAATGTCGTTCAATGTTTAAGCTAAATTCTCAGACAAATAGCCGAAAGAATGTAGAAATATTTTAATCAGAAAATTAGTTTTTTCGCCAAGAAAATGTTTAATTTAATTTTAAAAATCTGGAGAATATTTGAATTAAATCCATTAAATTAAATACTAATGGTTACGAGAAAAACTTTAATAACTCACCACGTGGTATCCGTGAGAATATTCTTCCCGTTGAAGCTATAAATACGCGGCGTTTGAGCAAAGAATCCTCCTTGACCGTTGAAGATCTCCTTCCACGAATTAAAGAGAACTTCCCCGCGAATATTAACAACAGGGAGCTTATGATCTGCCTCCTGGACGATTGAATCAATATTCTGGATCCTATAAACAATTCACAAAAAAATTAATTTAACGGAATTTTCATTCAAAAGTTCTTTAACAGAATATTCAAATGAACTTTAGAAGAATTTTCCTCATGCCTACCTTTCTGATAAAAATGCCCTGAAAGTCCCCACCAAGCCAGCCCTCCGTGCTTGGCGATAGCAATCAAAATCAGCCCCACGCATACCCTTTAGATCACCCGTGAAGGGTTCATTGAGAGCTGCTATTCTTAGCTAGGGAAGAAAATAGAATTATTCGTCAAGATTTTAAGAAATGAGAAGAAAAGAGAAATTCTGAAGAGTTCAGGAGACTTACTGAGGGTCCAACAACAGGCTCCAGGTTATTGTGGAGTAAATTGGAGGCTTGTAGATCTGACCTGATTGGTGAAACAGGAGCATGTTGGCTGCTGATGGGATTGGGTGGTGTTGACAGGGGAAGAAAAGTTCCCAACTGTAATGAAATTATCGAGAAAAGTCTTTTATTTAAAAAAAAAAAAAATTGAAACGTCTTTTTAAAGCCTTCCAAACGGATTTTGATTAAGTTTTAAAACACTTTTTACGTTAATTAAAATATTTCTGAAATAGAGATTTTTAATTGACAGAATTGAATTCAATTTCAGTTTTAATTTAAATTCTTAGTCTTCCTGATAAAGTTTAATGAGTTTTTCCTCACCGATATGTACTGCCACCCTCTTGTAACCCTCAAAAGGATCGTTTCTTCCGCCACGAGGAATGCAATTGTCCCAATTGTGCTGTTCAACTGCAAAGAAAATCATTTGAAATTTCCCACCAAAAACGTATTTTTTTTCTCAAATAAATTTTCTTTTATTCTCACCTTTCGCAGTTCATCGACATTCTGCACAACAATCACTCCCATTTGATTTTCACCATCAAATGCGGCAATTTGACTAATTTGTCCACCATCGACGCTAATTAATCCCGGCGGTCCGGGTTCACCTTTGGCACCTTTCTCGCCTTTCTCCCCCAAAACCTGCCGAGGAGATTTTAAAGTTTTTTTTTCAGTGGTGAAGGTCTGTTCCGCGATTAAATTTCAAACATAAAAAAACGTTTAATTTGTGTGTTTTATTTGAAGCAAATTTTAATGCTTGAGTGAGGGAAGTTTTATGAGCTCTCTCTCGGCCACTCTTGATGTGTGTTTGATGTGTTTTTTGGTGCAAAAGAGTGTCTGCTTGTGAGGGGAATATTGTGCAATTTGTTAGTCTTTTGCCAGCCAAACATGCGCGGTGTTTAATGAGACACAATTGCATGAATAAATTACTCACAGCTTCAATAACTGTTGTATCACCTTTATCACCTTTCTCACCTGGCTCCCCTTTGAGGCCCTTTAAAGAAAGAAAAATCCTCACTAAGTGATCCTAATTTGTATTAATTAATTTCTTTTGAATACCTTAACGCTCTTTTAGATAGCAAAAAAAAGGGGAAAAGAGAATTATTTTGAAGGAGTTTTGAGAGATATTTCTTGAGGTACACTTACAGGCAATCCGGGGTATCCTGTGTCACCAAGTTCACCTGGACGACCTGGTGGACCCATCAAACCCGGAGGTCCAGGTTTTCCTCTTCTTCCTCTCTGACCACGTTCTCCTTTCTCACCCTGAAATCATTTCAAGAATTTTATTCATTCCAGAAGAATTTTTTTAAGGATTAATTTCCCAAAATTTTCCTAAGGATTCCTACCTTTGTTATGTTGTAGACACTGAAATCAGGTAAAAAGCCACCGGATCCATCAGCACCCCTTTCGCCCTTCATTCCAGGCTCCCCGGAGGTTCCTTTCTCACCTTTGTCACCTGTACATTGGCATTGTCCCGAATTAGCTGTATCGCCGTAAATGACTGCTCCTGGTGGTCCAGGATCACCTCGATCTCCCTTCAAGCCAGGCGGACCAACGGGCCCAAGCATTCCTGGACTTCCAGGATCACCCTTCATCCCTGGAGGACCTTCGGAACCTAAAGAACCCTTAAAATTTTTTTAAAAAAAAAATGAAAATCTTACTTTGAGAAAGTTCTTTACAAGAATCTCAGACCTTTTCACCAGGAAGTCCTCGAGATCCATCATCTCCCTTGTCGCCCTTCATCCCTTTGTCTCCTGGAATGCCTGTCTCACCTTTCTCCCCAGCATACCCCTTAATTCCCATTAAATTGTTGTTTAGATTTTGCATTGTGTTGACTATTAGAGATTCCTATTAGAAGGGAAATGATTTTTCTTTAATATTTTTAAGAATTTTTATATTTTTGGGAGAGGAAATTAAAAAAAAAATAGTTTTTAAAAAAAAAAAATTTTAAATAATTTTTTTTAGCTTTTGCTTCAAAGCCTCAAACCTTAAACATTCTCGATGGATTCCAATTATTCTGCAGCATTAGAATAAAATGGAAATTTAACAAAACTGTACAAGAATTATCAGAAAAGTTAGTCAAGAAATAATTATAAAGATTAGTCATGAATTTAAGGAAAAATTTCTATAAAAAAGATAAATAGAAACTCACGTAATTTTCAGGAAATCCTGGCGGTCCTGCTGGACCTGGAGGACCTTTGAGGCCTGGAGCGCCATCAACACCTGGCTCTCCCTTTCTTCCTTGCTCTCCCGGTTCTCCACGACTTCCTTTAGGCCCTGTAGCCCCTCTTGATCCCTGAGCTCCCACTGATCCCTGAAAATTTACTTATTTTGATAATTTTTCTTCACAAAAAAGTTCCTAATTTAGTGATCTTACTTTGAGCCCCGGAGGACCTGCTCTGCCCTCCCTTCCGGGCAATCCTGGAGGCCCCCTAATTAGCTCCTGGAATTCCATATCATTCCTAAGCTTACTCACTACGGTGGTTGTATTGCATGAGCATGTTTCTTGGGGTTTAGTTGTCATGAAGACACTCTCTGCAATCTTTAAGGAATTTCTTTTGATTTTTTAAACCGAAAAGTCATTAAAAAGGGATCTAATTGAACCTGTTTGATCGTTGAATGAAGCTCTGGATTATTGGAGATGTTAATTGTCGTACCAGGAAGCCCCGGAGGTCCCGGTGGACCAGGTGGGCCACGAATACTATCCCCAGGTGGGCCCTTTTGATTAAAAAATTTGCATTAAAAAAAATCTCTTCCAGATGTTTGCAAAATAAATCATCCCGCCTAATCGAATGGCGGGAAAGCATAAATATTATAGAAATCTAATTCCAATTAATTGACTTGATCATTGGGTGTTTATAAATAAACAAAATCCATTTCCATGAAGCAACTTTTTCTGATAAGATTGGCCTCATTTGAAAGGTCTTTTCATCCTCCACAATTCCCTCGTACATCCATGCGAGCATTTCAAAATTCTAACCAGATTATAATGCGAGTAAACAAAATTTTTAAAGACGGAATTACTTTTTTTTCCTTCTCTCCCAATCCCCTCCCTAATCCCGGATAGTGCAATATTTTTCTTGTGCCACGATCATTAATCTCTGTGGCTTTTTTTGCATCTCTGCGTCGTATTTGAGGGCTTCACGAGCTTCTAGAATTACTCGAAATTCCTTTAAAAAAAATTTTTTTTTCATAAATTTACGGAGTTTTGTAAACTTACCCGTAAACCTCGATCACCTTTTTCACCTTTCTGCCACGATTCGCCGTCTGTGGGGCCAAATGGGTCAGATGGCACGGCAAAGGGGTCAGTCTGTACTCCTGGATCAACATTCTTTTTCTGCAAAATGAGATTCAATTAAATTCCTCACAACGTTAAAAAAAAAATGCGCATAAAATCATTCATATTTTGCGTGATCGTGCATTAGAAAGATTGGCGCATATATTTACCTAAGAAGAAAAAACAATAAACATTTGATTGCCATTTTGACATGAATTTAATGAAAATATTGTGAGAAATTTCTTGGAAAGTCCATTAAAAATAATTCTAGCATAAGGATTTTGTTATTTCAAACGGAAAGAAAACAAATCAAATGCCAGGAAAATTTATTTTTCCAATAGGAAAATGCAATTTCTGTTACAAAATTGAGGGGAAATGCTACAATAGAAGAGAAAATGATTCAATTTGTTATATTTTTGAATCATTCTTTGAAACTGGGTCAAATTAAATGATTTATTTGATATTTTAGAGATTATTTTCTACATTCTAGAATTCTGAAAATATTCAGGAAGCGTCTAAGAATATTGTTAAAAAATAACAAACTTGTAGAATAAAAGGAGTTTATTCATTTTCAGGGCCTGAATCTTCTTCAAATTCAAAAATCAAAAACATTATTAATGAAAGGCCACGCATAGTTTTTAAATCTCTAAAACTTAAGGAGAAATTATTAGGAGAAATAAAAAAAAAGATTTTATAAATAAAAATTGAATAAACTCCGCCCTTAATGTAATTTATTTGAGTTTCTTTGTCCATGAAGCATATGCTCAAATAAAACAATTTATGTGTTAAAATTCATCGTGAATCCTTAAGCAAAACTACTTCATCAAAGAAGCTTTGATGCACTTGCTTCATACAAATTGAACAACTTCTTCTGGAAATCATGCGTGGGTATAAAGCATATGCTTTAATGAATTAATTAATTTCCCAAAAAAAAACTATTGCAATGATTTCAAAGCTTTTCCCTGTAAAAAATAATATTTAAGAAATTTTATTTGATCCTTATATTATTTTGGATCCTCCTTAAACAATTCTCTTTCTCTCCTCCCTATGTTTAAAAAATAACATAATCAGAACCGTGCAAAATGAATAAACTCCTTCGCTGCATTGCAAAGAGTGCTCGCAATAATTTTTCTCTGCGCATTAATCAAGATAATACAAAATTGCAGATCAATAAAATTTCAATTAATTTAATGGATGATTTTTTCTCTTTGCTTGTTGTTCGTTGCATTCTAAATAAATCTTTTGCACCTTGTGCACAGCATGGGGGTAAGAACGTGCCCGAGATTTCTCACATTAATTTAATTTCCAATATGTTACATCGATTGCGCCTCCCATTATCCAACACCTCTGATCGCTTATTTAATGGAAATTTGCAGATTTTACCCGCATTGGCGCCTAGACGTGAAATTAATGTTCTTAACATTTGAAAATTCTATTTGCTTGCGACATTGTGCAACATGGAAGAACTCGATCATTGTCGATAGCATCTCACCATTAATCATGCGATAGAGTAAATGTGATCAACTAATTCTCCCTCCCTCCCTTCCCCCTGGTCGTGCCATTCACTAAATCAACGACTTAGTAAAGCAATAAAATTTTAAATACAAATTGCAAATCATGATGTGGACTCACGTAGTTTGGCTTTATGCACAACATCTGAAGCTCCGATGAGGGATTTCCGTAGATTTTGAGGAATTGAAAGGACCCCTCGAAGTTCCCGCGCAATTTGGGGCCAGCCTGACCCACGAAGAGCGTCGAGGCTGAATCGAAGGTCAGAATGGTGGGTTGCCGCTTAATTTTAGCCGAACTGAATTCTTCGCAATCCAAATAGAAGATGAGCGTGTCGTGGAGAACTTTAAAAGCAAAATTAAACCATTCCTTCGTGTATGGAATTTCAAATGCGCTCAATTCGCGCGATGAATCATACGAGGGATCCGTGTAGTACAGCGTTATATTCATGAAGTCACTCGCCACCGGTGAGAGGTGAACACCGAGTTGAACTATCGTTTCCAGAGGATTTACAATGCTGAATATGTAGCCACCTGTGAGACATTCAACACGTTAGGATGTTGCGGAATATTGGAAATTTATGAAATGTTTCATTTTGGGGGAAATTTTCTTATTTAACTCATCTATCTGCTAAATTCATTTTATCAAAGATAACATTTCTTTAATTAAATTATTTCAATAAAATTTGTTTGTATTTTAAATTAATTATTCGTTGTCAAATAATGAAATTTAAATGACCACCTGGCGCCTCCATCTAATCATCTGACATTTTAATTAATTTAGCGATTTAATCTTCAACTTGTCGAGAAGAAGTAGAGAAGTAATGAAACGCACGACGGTCTTGAGCCAACTGATTCTTTATTTAACAATTCTTTTCTTATAAATTAATTATTGACTCATCTTTGCGGGGAATTGGGAGCATTACGCGATTTCGCCACAAACTTTTCTATCATTATTGTGATGAAAATTGAAAATTTTTCATGCTCATTCGAAGATTTATTAACGCTAAAACGACGATGAATGCAAGAACATATTAAAATTAAGAAAAAATCAATGAATGAATTTATTGCCATTATTCTCTCATTAAAAGTTTTTTAACCCTTTCGCGTCAACGTGAAACATAGAAACATGCGCTTTTTTTAATGCGATATTAATGCTTTTAATGCTCTCTGAGACCATTTCTCAGTTAAAACATTATCTTTGGCCTCTTCTGTGTGAATTTAATGCAATTCTAATTTGGAAACAACATTAAATTCAATAAAATTCGGGAAAATAAAATGTTTCACGTTTGGGTCTACGTATGACCCAAAGAACGCGAAAGGTAAATTAAATAAATAGCACAAAGTACCAGGCGCCTCCATCTAATCACTTAAATTGATTTTTAATACAAAACGGATAACCGCTATTATCTTAAAATTCTCGAAAATTAACTCAACTTATACAAAAATACTAAAATCAAGTAAGAAAGAACTAATTTTCCCAACTTTCTCCCAAAATTTTTTCAAGTGAAAATTTCATGAAATTTTGTAGCCTCACCTGCGAGTGATTCAAGCCTCATGATCCCGCTGATTTGAAAATCATTTAGGCGTTCTGGGAGAATGAGACGATATGGGGTCTTAATGTCTGCTTCCTTCTGGATATTGAGCACTGGGAAATTGTCACTGTCCGTAATATATTCAACACCGTCATTGGGCAGGGCCACGGCATCCAAGAGATTGTATTCCAGGAACATGTCTTGTGATAAAAATAGATTTCTTAGCAATAAAAATTCTCCGCCAGTCTATGCTGAGCTCACAAACCTCTTGATTCGGGATCTGCATCACTCTGCAGCACATTTGGGCCCAGAAGTAGTGGCATGATGAGCACTGAAACCATAATATTCCTCCTGCATTCGGAGAGAGAGAGAATGGGAGTCACACACTTAATTTATTTTGTTGTGAAAAAAGACTTTTCTTCATCTTCAATTTACATGATTGCACTGTTGATGGTTGCACCACAACACACCCTTCCACAGCCCTGTGTAAACCAAAATCAGGGGCACCGCACACAATGCTTCTTAGGCTTTCTTCTTAACAGCACCAACAGCCATGCCCAGTGGATGATGGTTGTCTCAACACTGGCAGTGAGGAGTTTTGCATACAAGACTTGCTATAAGAGCAAAAATATGCCGCAGTCGGTTTCGGATAAAAGGTGGAAAAATTCAAAAAACCGGTTAAACATTTATAATACTAAACTACCAGACATCATCACTAAGCGTGCGATCACGGACAAAATCTAGATTTTCCCGTGGCGATTATCTATGCGCGATTGAGTGTCTCCTTCTGGAGGAAATTATTCTCAAAAAATTGGATATAAATCTATTTGTATGTTATGTATCCACACTGAAAGCAGAAAGTAGTGTGGATGTTGCTGAAAAGTGAATTTTGGCTGTTTCAATTAATTTTTTGTTAGTTTTGTTTAAGTTGCATATTTTCAGGTAAAATTTGGAAGTAAAAATTAAAGAATTAAATAATTCTTAGTCTTTCAAGTTAAAAGAAAAGAAAAATCGCTTTTTTCTCAAAGCTTTCGACACTCTCTGATTCTTTAGTCTGTACCTGAAAGATTCTAAAATTACTCTCAGAATGTTAAGATTTTCTCAGAATCCTCAGAATCTTAATTTTCGTCTCAATTCGCTTTCATTCAACTTCTTAATTCTTTTCCTTGAGAATCTTCATTTCAAATCACTTTGAGGAGAAATTAAGGATATTTTTTCACTTAAAGATATTTTTATTCAATCCTTATTCATCCCTTCTCACTTAAAACTTTTCATTCTCTTCCACAAACTAAAAGATTCTTTGGCAAGTCCCCAAATTGGCCCCCACAAACACTTAGTCCCACCACCTCCAATTGCAACGCCCCCGGGCTAGTTTATGACTTATTGTCCCCGTGCTGAGAACATCATCGGCGTTCCGCATACAGATTGCAGTCAATCAGGTTGCGAGAACACCAAAAACAAATCCCATTAAGAACTTCCCATTCACACGACGCCCAATTGAGTTATACTCCCCCTTCATTCATTTCTTCAGCACCACACTCCCTTCTATGCCTTCTTCCTTTCATAACAACCACACTCAGGTACCACTTCCACCCGCCTTTAAGGCACAATCTTCACGCAGTTAAAGAAAAAAAAAAAACGAAGAAATTCTCACATACCCGATAGTGCGGCCTGCAGCCAATTTCTGGCCACCGCGCGCGTGCCACAGAAGAAAAGAATTTGGCTTTCAGCTGAGAAATCTTATTTGCTGGTCCGCCGTGAAATCTCACAACAATCTCTCTGTTTATCTCTGCAAATTCCCAACTCTGAGAGATGGATGGAAAAAATTGACGCAGGCGCCCACCATGGCGTGAGATGACACACAGAGAATTTCGCAAGAAATTACCATCGAAATGGCACTTAAATTGACGCCAGGCTCGTAGTTTTTTTTCATCTCATCTCTCCTCTCTGTGCGCTCACCCATTAAATTTGCATATTTTTGCTCCAGTATTCTTTGCCATTGCTCATATCACACACAGCAATTTTTTTATGCTCACACAGTCATACACATTCCGCCGCACCCACCCCCCTTTTTGAGTTCAATTGATGCGGCTCAATAGAAAGGAATATGTACAGTGTAAACCCCATAAATGAATCACAAAAAAGTCACGCTGGACCATTGGTCGTGGATGCTGGGAATTTTGCATGAAAGAGTTTAGTTTGAATTAATCATGAATTTATTTGAATTTTATTTTATTTTTATTCCGCAATTTTTCTTTTAAATTAAACTCTTGACCTCAATTTTAATTCTTCAATTTCAAATGAGTTTTCTTTTCAAAAAATTGTTTGAAGATGGAGACGCCTGGTAGTTGTCTGGAGCATTAATTTTGTTAGGAAATTAAGAATAAATTGCAGTGGAGACGCCTGGTGTCACTAATTGGATTCGTTTTTCTTCAAAGGTTTAAGAACAGTTAAAGATTAAGATGGAGACGCCTGGTAGGCACGTAAATACTTAATTTCAAAGTAAAAAGAAATATAAAGAGCAGTGGAGGTGCCTGGTTGACAACTAAACCCTTCATTTCAATATAAAATAAGGCTGTGGAGACGCCTGGTGCTTGCAAGAATTAAAGTTAAACAAAGACAGCAGTGGAGACGCCGGGTTATAACCTGGTGCCTCTATTTAATTTATTTTTAATAATAAATTACATATTAGGTTGTTACAGCTAAAGTTATTAAATTCAAATCTTTTGCAGGCAGCTGAATTAAGAAAACTTTTCTAGAGCTTTCGTGCAAAAACTTGATATAAAATTCTTTAAATTTTTAAAGATCTTTAAATGATCAATGGATTAAGTTCTTCTAATAAATGATAATATGATTCTAATTTAAATTAAAAACTTACATAAATCAGTTACAAATACGGGAAGATCTACCAAATTAAACAAATATTCTCTTGTTTCGCCTCAAGAATTGCTTTAAAACATCTCACCGTGAGAATTATTCAAAATTTCCTTTTTTGGGAAGAAAAATGTGGGCGATTGAGAAGTTTTAATTCCCCATAAATGTACCCAAAGTGACTGAAATTTGATACATTTGCCGTAGACGGATCATTACCCACCGAGATTGGCAATTTGTGATTGATGGAGGAAGTTTATAAATCCCCCAGAGTTTCAGCAGTTCTTTTGTTTATTAAATAAATGCCATTCATTTGTGGGCAAAGAAAGCAAAAATTGAAGACTTGATGCAGACTTCTCGCAAAAGCCGGTAGCACGTTAAAAGGAGGAAAAAATCTAAACATTCTGGATTTTAATCTCCAAATAAATGACTTTTCTTCATGCCAAATTCCAGAGACATTTGGATGGATTTCCATAAATAAATCTTGCGACATTGGCGCGATCATTTTGTGCGATCTTTTAACTTGTTTTGGCAAAATTCACGCAAAAGAGATAAAGAGATACCGAAAAAGATATTCAACACGAAAGATCACGCCAAGATGCGAATTTTATTGCTTCATCCGGTGCGTCGTTTCAGTGTGATTGCAAATGCATTTTTTGGAGTGATAAGAGGATGTTTTCATTGATTTAGTGAAAGGAGTTTATGCAGACTGGGTGCAGTTGCACGAGAGTGCGTATGTAAATATTGTGTAGATTATATGATATTTATGTATTAGCCAGACATAACATGTCGTTATTTCCAATTATTTGTACCAAATGGATGTAAATAAAATGAAATGGACATTCATTGTGTATTGCCCGTGGCTATTTTTAGCTGCAGCAGCATCAATGCACTTACATTGTACTCAGTCTGTGCGTGAAAATGTTACATCGTCGCAACTCTGTGGCCTTTTCTCATGCCCGCGACGACTGGGGGGAGGTATTGTTTTGGATGTGGGTCTTATCGCGCCCCAAAGTAAAGTCCAAAACTCATGATTTGAGGATGTTTTCAACTTTATTTTCTGCTCGTTTGTTTTTGGGCGCACTGCACAGCTATTGCAATTGATCGATTCTTCATTTATTTCTTTTATTCGAAATATGTTTGCTGCTTCAAATAATTAAAATAATTTTTAGAGCTTTTTATGCAAAATTTTAAGAATTTTGCGCTATGAATTGACTTCTCTAGAGAATTTTAAAGAAAGATTTCGCAAAAAAAATCTAGGTTAAGGGCACCTTTTTAGAATATTCTTTGCTGAGAGAAAATTCATTTAATTCTTTGTCTAAAAATATGCTTAAAAATTCCCAATTTATCATCTTGAAAGAAATTCTTTAAACAGAAAATGAGGGAATTCTGCAAAGTATCTTCCACGGTCTTCTTCTAATGTTTTTGTAACTCAATAGTTTAGCCATAAAATCAAATTGAGAGGCAGACTGTTTTGGTCTTCCTTTTTAGCACAACACTAAATCACCTCTTGAAAAGAATCTGATACATTCACGTGAAATTATCACTAAAAGATTATGGCTTTTGCATAAAAAGTTTTTCGATGTTTTGCTGAAAATATTTGCTTCTGATTTATTGGAATTTATCGCAGAGAGCTTTTTTCTGGAAACTTTTAAATCTTTCGGGTTTTTTTCTTCGCAAAAAAAGAATAAAAATTTTTAATGAATGAAGGAGTTATTCTGTATGAATTCTTAGAAGAAAAAAATTTGATAATTTTGTACGAATGAATCGTTTTTTGCAGTAAAAATGATTAAAGTAAAAAAAATCCCATTTTCCTTATCAAAAATCATTTTTGAGCCCCTTACTTGGCCTTTTAGCTGTAATTTTGAATGAGTTTTATGTGAATTTACTGTAATCAAGTGTAGGCAGCAACAGAAATTCCTCACTAATCTCCACATTTCGTTGCTTATTAACTTGTAGTTGTTAGCTTGTAAGAATTTATTAAACAGAAGTATTTAATTTAGGTATTTTGTCATGTTTTCGGTGACTGCAAATACTTAATTTTTTCTTGTAGAAGCCGGGAGAGACGTTGCGCACGAGGTGGATGTTTGCATGAGGATTTATGCGAAAGAAACAAACATAATTATTGCTCAATATAAAGATGTTGGTGCTGTGAGATTTTCACTTCGCCTTTCCGAACGTATTGAGAGATGAAATTTTGTGTCTCCCCATCATTTGAGATAAATCAGTGGGACGTTAATTGCTGAATTGGTGCTTCGAGTTGCTAATCACGGCATCTCTTTCGATCAAAGGCCTCATAATTGGGATTTATCATTTTCTCGCGCGACATTTCCCACAGGAAATTACACGCTTGTTCCGCATAACACATGATGGATCTTTTTTGAATTTTTTAGGAGATTGCTCGGATTTTTGTATTTTTTTTCTTTATTATTAAAGAATTTTTTCTCAATTTCTTCTTTGAGATTAACCCCTTAAGGTCGTTAAGGGGTAAAAGAACCTCGACGTTTATATTTAAATGTCACTAATATCCCGAATACGTTTAGATTTTATAAGTTAGAGCTTAAAAAAGTTTAAATGCATTGAAAGAATAACTTGATTAGTAAAAAGTGTCTACGAATAAATCTCTATAGACTCTTAAGTATTTATACTTTAGCTTAATAAAATAAGTATAAAATCAAGATGGAGACGCCTGGTAAATTATTTTCTTTTTAATATTCTTTTTATTATTATTATTACCTTATGGAGGGGCGGGAGGTAAAAAAAAATATTATTATTATTATTAAAAGCTTTTAGACGAACGAATCTAAGGGTGAATTGAAACATTCAAAAGCAACAGACCTTTTCATTGAACTACTCTTTCTGCTATTTTCCCGAACAAGTCTGTGCCTCATCCCAAAAATAATCTTCACCATCAACTGCCACTGATTATCTTGTAGATCGCTTGTACTTTTGCTTGTAACTATTTAAATTTATGCTCTTCATCTAATAATCTACTGGCATGATGTTGATGTTGAAAAACTAAAAGAGAGTCCATTTCAAATAAATTCCCTGTTTAATTAACAAGAAAAAAAAACGAACTGTGGGTGCTCAATCCATCCCACATTGTGAGACGTCTGGGCACTCCACGACTCATTCACATTTGGTGCGACTTCTCGGGGGCATCGCGTAGCAATAAAAATTCCAAATTATGACGAGAACATTGCTGATGACAAATATTCAGCAATTTATGGGCATTTTCTTTGCGGCCTATGTGAGAGAAAATAACTTACAAAGAAAGTCAAGAGAAAGAAAGACTCACTCAAAGATTTTTTTCTCCCGTTTGCAGGTGCTACGCCCGGAGGACTCCCACGTAAACTCAGGGAGCAACTACAGTTTGCACTCAATGTAGTACATTTCCTTACATTCATATTGTTGTTTATTAAAAGCACATCCCAGACGAGATTCTGTAATAAATAACAAAATAAATGAATTACAACACGCTGATAGTGGGACGCGTCTTCTTTTGAGTTCACCACACAAGATATTTTGCTATGAGGAGTTGTAAATATTTTTCCCAAAATAGATATGCAACTTATTAATAGCTTCAATTAACTTATTTTTATTTATTTAATATAAAAAAAATTCAAATGAAAAAAACAATTAAATTTTTATCTTTTTTCTTGAAGTTTTTCTTTCCGCGATGAGATATTAGGCAAATAACCTCATTTTTTTTGGCTTCAGCGTGCCGCCATTCATTTGGCCTCTGCGCAAATATTCATCAAATATTGCTTCCCATTTGGCATTAGCAACCACTTGATAAAAGCAAATATTTGGGAATAAGCAATATTTTGCGAAATATTTGGGAGTTTTTTTTTCTTGTTGTGTTGAATGAGCCAGAGAGAAGGAAAAGGCGGGAAATTTTGCGCGGAACGTTGAAGCGCCCTCTGGAATTCAACACAAGGGGGAACGTAGTAGCTTGTGGCGCCTCTAGCGGGGAAATCACACTAGATTTGACAATAACATATAATTTCAGTTTATGAGTTTGTTTACCTCATTTGTACGAAAAATTCTGTGATTATTTGCCGAAAATATGCCTTCAGAGGCACACAAATTCACCCCAAAGCCTTCAGACTTCACCACACATACATTTTCAGGGAGTGCCAGTGGGCAGGAGTACACATATCGCATCCTCAAAATGAAGGACTCAACAATGATCTACGTGGGTGAGAAGGGAAATGAAGTCTTTGAGGAAATGGCCCTGGGCATGGTGTCAGCTTCCGGTGATGCACTCGCAACAACCATCCTCGGTCCATTGCTCGGGTGTGAGTCACAGCAATTGGCGGAGAAAGTGGCAAAGAGGCTACAGAAGCAAATCTACGTGAGCTGCAACATTCCGGCTGAGCGCATGAGTCGCCCATTCATTGAGAAGCATCTCGTGGATGAGATTAAAAATCGACCAGAAATGTTTTAAAGAAAATCCAATAAATAAATAAAATACTTAAGACTCTCATTCTCTACCGACTGATCTAGCCTGGCTATAAATTACAATTTTCTTGGAATACCAACTACTTAATTCAGTGAAGAACTTGAACTTCAGCAACTTCCTGCCTTTGCACGAAATTGGCCAACCAACCACTTCAACATGCTCGCACCTCTTCCTCATCACGGTTGGTTGAACTCGCAACTCAGCCAGCATCCCTCCCTGCATCACCTCAAGATCAAGTTTACAAGAAAAGTGAAATGGAAATTAATTCCCATAATATTAGATTCCAAATTGCACATAGAGAGGCGAAGGAAAAAAACACCGCTAAACATGAAGAAAAAAGTAAGAAACGGTAGCATTTTCTTTCCTCCATAAATTTCTTCAAATTGCTGCACTCCCAACCATGCACTTTGAGACAATTTAACAATTGTGTGAAGTCGTCAAAGCCATGGCAACTTTCCCATTTTCTGCGCGCACCTTTTTGTATTCTCCAGTGGGGTTCTCATTAATATTTTTCAAGCATCGCACTCTATGGCTTCGCGACGCCAAAGGGGCGAACAAGTGGCGAAAATTCAATGAATTTTCTTTAATTAAAAGATTGTAAAATCGTGAAGATTGAGAGAGTTTGAATAAAAATTATTTTCATAAGATATTTGAAGTTTTTTTTTTTATCTTTTAACGAAAAAAGAAGAATTAAAGGCTTTTGGTGGCTTTGAGATTGTAATTTTTAAGACAAAAATCTGTTGTTTTTTTTCATTAGCAGTATTTAATATTTTCTGTATGTTGTTAAAGTTTTATAAATTTTATTAAAGTTTGATCCAAGTTCTATTGCTGCTTAAGAAAATTGGTGTTTAGATATTTATAAAACAACAATTAAACAATTAATTAAAGATGAGAATCTTAAAATGCTTAAACTGCTTTCCTAATTCAAAATTCAGAGAAATCTTGGTGAACCTTTTTCGTTCAAAAGAAAAATTAATTTTACTAATTTATGGAAATATTTATAAATCACATTTTGCTAAATGTTTCTTCATTAACATTTTTTCAAATATATAGTAATCAGAAGAACATGTCCTTGCATTTTTATCTAGATTAATGCAAACTTGCAGATTTTCTTGATTTAAATGCTCATTAAATATTGAGAAAAGATTTTTACTAGTTCGTGCTAAATTTTCTCAATTAATGTAAGATATTTCTATCATTCATTGGCTTGGCTCCCAAATCTAGCACTTATCCACCCCTTTCAGGCAATAAATTCAATAGAAACTATTTACAACATACTGTGAACTGAACAAATTTAATTGAAAATGAAAAAGAGTGCACTTCTTTGTCCCATTTTTTTCTCCATACCTCTTTGCTGGTCTTTTCTGCGGGATCTTTCCCCATGACAAGAAGTCATCATGTGAGGTGGTGCAGAAAAATCACTTTAGCGGCCCCGCCGATACAAAAGGAAAACAAATTGATTGGCGAACAAGAAAATTTTAATTAAATTTGCCACCTCTTTAGCTTCTCTCTTGCCATTGTCCACCGCATTTGAGCAATAAAAAAGGCGCAAATTTTTCATCCAAATCACTGCAGTTCCACGTCGTCACCTTTACCTTCAATTTCCAGCGGAAATCTACACGCTCAATTGAGTTCAAATATAGCAATTGTGTGTACGCGAGAGATTCACTTTCACTGGCTTGCGCGTTCTCACATGGGGACGCCAAGACATTGCAGCTCAAGAAGTCTCTCATGAGACGCCGAAATGAGCCATTTTCATCGGTCCTTGACACTCAAGACGAGGGAAAATATTTTTCCATTGAATTCCGTTTTTTTTCTTTCTTCCCATCCAATTGCATTCAAATGGCTCAAATGCATTTGATGGATTTTTAATCATTTTTTGCTGCACATTTTTTTTCATCTTAATTAATTAATCATTCCCTCCGCTCAGCATATGTGCAGAAAATCTATGCTCTGATTTGCATATTTTTAATGGTTCAAGTTGAGGAGAGAAAGGGAGAAGATTTGCACGGCGGCGGCAGAATCAAAACAGGAAATTCGTGATTATGGCGACATGTGGGCAATCATCGGCGTGATTTTCCTGATAATGATGCACCACCAAGTCAGGAAAACTACAGCGAGATTTTCCATTGACATAAATCTCACGACAAAAGAGGTATGCGGTTGATTGCAAATAAATCAGATGAATTAACGATGACAATCATTAAAATCAAGGTGGTGGAGGCGTCTTCAATTTACCTGACTGACTGTGCTAATGCTATGATATGGGGCGCTATGAAAGTCTTGAGAATCAAATTCAATTTAATTTTGATTAATTTAAATTGGATTTGAAGGATTAAATAGGTGACTAAATTCCCTTTCATTAATTTTAGAAAATTGTTTTTTTTTCCAGGAGCTCTTTTCAATACTTTTACCAAAAATTTATAATATTTTCTTTATTTTTCTTTTTGGCACAATAATCATCACTTCAAAGCACTCCGATGTTGAGTCTTTGACGCATCTCTTTGATATTTTTTTCACGTCTGAGATGAAGAATAATTTCGCGTGCTTTTTGCTCATTTTTCTCACACTCCTGTCGGCATAATTATTATTAAACTTGACCTCGTGCTTCTGCCGAAAAACTAATAATAATTCATCAGCCGAAAAAATAATAAGTTTGATATTAAAAAAAATTAATCTCCCGTGGAAAATTGCAAACTCATCAATTCATCAACGATAGACACCTACATGAATTACTTTTCTATATACGGTACGTAATTTAGCTTCGGTAATTGCTAATTGAATTGGCGTGCTTTGCATGCGCTCATAAAACGTCGCTGAATGCAGAAAACAATATTCCACCAACTGAGAGATCTCATATCAATTCAATGGAGATTTTCTCACAAAAGGGAGGAAAACATAAACCATTCTCGGCGAAGGTTTTTCCGAAGGAAGGAAATCTCTTTTTGACTCCATTTTTGCTGGCTTTTTAAAGAAAAAAAAATCAAACATCGTGGCTTTTATTTTTACGCAACAATTGCAATTAGTGGAGGTATGGATGCGTAAAAAAGGTAGCTAATTCGCTGTATCGGATAATATATTTGACTTATGTGGCTTTTCTTGGTACCTATGTAATTATTAGGCGTTGTGGTCACTGCAGAACATCTCTGCTGAGCACGAAATTATGCTGCTGTTTGCATAATATTATGTCGTCGTCTATTATAATGTTACATTTCCAGGACATTTAGCGTTTTCTAAATTTTTAGTTCTCGCTCCGCATTAAATTAACACTGAATACCAAATTTGATTACAAAGTCTCGCCTCTTGTCGGCGTTATATCATGCCCATTTCATTAGGAGGATGCAAAGAAGTTGTTGGACAATATATTGGAGAGCTCTGATTTTTTTTTCTTCTTCCATATTCATTCAATAAGTCGTAAAAAGATAAAGAAGATTGCATTGAGTAACCGATTTCTCATAGAGCGCATCTAATATGAATAAAATATAGAGCAAAAATGTGTGTGGTGATAAAAGCTTCTTCAATTTGCAGAGACTGTGGCAATAATTTGGACTTTTATTGCATTTCTTGAAAATTTAAATATGTATTAAAATGATATGATTTGTTGGGAAGTCTGTCTGACTGTCTGCCTGTCTGTCTGATCGTCGTCTGAAGGTATTTTGAATAAAATTGTCTTAAAATACAAATAAATGTGGTCGATTCTGATAAAAAATAATTCTTTTCTTTTCTAACAAATTGAAAATTGTTTTAAGATGTTGACAGAAAATAAAAGATTTATATCATAGGATCTATCCTAATTAACAGACATAATTAAAAAGGGGTAAATAGGGTCGATTTTATCTCTTTTCAATGAGATTTAGCTTTTCTAACCATAATAATTTGTTTGTATCCTAGACACCTTCCATAGGAGCTACAAAAATTAATAAATTTATTTAATCATTGGAAATAGTTTTTTTTTCTAAATTTCTAAAGGTTTTATTGGTTCTTAGAAAATATTATAAAGATTTGCTCACCTTTTCTTTAATATTCTCTTCAAAAATGCCAAATCTTTACATTTTTTTATAGAACAAAAAAGTGTCCTGGCTAAAAATCTTCATGTTTCTACTATTTTTTGTAAATCTATAAAATCTCGCATTCTTTTTAAAAAGAATAAGATAGATAGATAGATAGTTTATTTTATATGCAAGAGATTTTCCATAGATTTTCTCAAAACTAAATCCAGAGAGCTTTCAAAGCTTTCCCACTAATTAAATTCCGAGTCTAAAATATATATGTTAATTTTGCTCTCAATTAATTTTGCATAATGCTCTCATTATTTAGCTAGTTTGCCACCAGTGTGAAACCCATTTATCTGCATTCAAAATTCATTATTAAATCAAAATTAATTAAATTTATAATTTATAAATACCCAAAACTGATTGCTTCAACAAAACACAAAACTTGACGCCAAAATATTTCTTTTTTTTTCTTCGTGCAATTTAAACGCATTTTAACGCACATTTTTACGTGCTGCTAAGTGGCAAAATTTGTGGCACTTTATGAGCATTCATCGGGCGCTATGTGGATGATAATAAGGAAGAGGAGCCACCCACATACAATGCCGGAAAACGCAAAATGTTTGTGGTGTACGTACACCTGGCATTCCCATAAAGTATAGTTAAACTGTGGAACTGGAAAATTGGATCGTTTTGTTACACCACACAAGAAATGGTGTTTTGCAAGAAAACGTTCGTGTGTTTGCATTATAAAAGCAAAAAAAAAGCCGCTCAAGCGATGCGTTCCGTAGAAAAATTTTTTAAACTTTATTTCTGCAATATTTTCGTTATTTTCGTACCTGTGCTTATGTACACAGAGTACCTATGTAGATATAACAATTGACGGGGATCAGGGAACACCGTGGGACCCCCACATATAGCGTGTGGTGTACTAAGAAGAGAGAGAAGTCTTTGGTGCGGGGAGACAATTGGATTTGAGAGTGTGAAAATTGAGTGCAAAATACACCAAAAGGCACTCTCAATTCTGGCGTGGTGTCTCCCCTTTTGTGGAGCAGCCACGCAAAAATGAAAAAGAAAAGTTTCGTTGTAATTTGCAGGAAGGGGACGCGCAGTGTGAAGAAATTGAAAGTATATTAGTGGCGGGTAGTCGATATAAGTAACGGCCTTCGCGGCGGAAAACTATTCTGCTGTTGGATCTCAGAGCGACTGGTTGGAGTGCAAAAGAAAAGTCAATTTTTACAGCGAATTTCCCCTTTAATATTTTTACTTTATTTTGTCCTTTTAGTGAGTGATTTTTCTGTGTTAAAGAAATATATTTTTTGTAAATAAAAAAAGTGTTGTGCAGAAGAAATTGGAAAAAAAAAATTAAACGTGGTTCGAGAGGTTGCAGAGATGTGGATAAAAGTGGTAAGTTTGATGGTAAAAGAAGTTTTGAATGGAGCGCAATTAGTGGACAAAAAAAGTGGCAAAAAATGATGAAAGGAAAAAGCCTTTTTAGCAAATATAATAAAAAAAGATTACCACGCAATTTGTGAGAATAAATACCAACAGGCGCACCTAGAAAAATCTCAAGAGTTTGTTGAAAAAAAAATCAGTGATGACAAACCAAATGAGTTTGAATGTGATGGGATTCATTTTAGGACTTATCGAGTTATGTGTGGAAATTTGATTTAACAGTTTCTTTGTAAAACCTTTAAAAATTCTCTAGAAAAATGAATTCTTTAATCATTTACGTGAAATTTCATGCAGAAGTTTTAAGAATATTTTCTTAATTCCAATTTATTGGATTTTCTCATGTAAATAGCAACTTGTTAGAGTCAAGATTGTGAAATTGTCAAGCTGAATTAATACGGGATGCTTGAAAAATGAAAAACGTGATAATTTTATGATAAATTATTAAATATTATTTTATTAGTTTTCAAGTCAAACTCATTTAAAAAAGATTTTAGAGAGATTGAAAAATCATATTTTTCGTTAGAAAATTATTCTTAACATTTTCTTTATGACAAATAAGCCTTGAAAAGGGACTAAAAGCTTTCCAAAGTGTTAGAAATTCAATAAATTTTATTAAGAGCCCTAACTTATAACTTATAAAATTTTTCATAGAATAACAACAAAAAAGAAAAGATTTTTAACTGATTAAAGATTTTTCAAACTTTGCACGAAATTTAATAGATTTGTCTTAAACTTTATGCAATTCCTTCAATTTTTAAAGACTTTTTAACATCTTTTAAACCATAATGAATCTGTTGCAATTTTCTTAAAGAGCGAATTCAAAGAGTTATTAGTAATTCATTTAATTAGTTAAATCAATTAATTTGAATTAATTAACCTAAAATTATCAAGTTCTTTAATGACAATTTAATGTTCCAAAAAAAGCTCATTTGATTGCAATATCAGTGACTTTTAGCAGAACAATCTCTATAGCAAAAAAGCTCCACTTGAGGAGACACAGAGGAGACTGAAAAGACCCCACAAAGAGATGCTGATGACTGTACGTACAACACTGACCAATTTTGACCAACAAAGTGAAATGATTTCACTTGCGCAACCATTTCTCTGTTACATTAGGCTCTGTAGTTTATTTATTTTTTTCTGCCTGCTCCGTATTAAAATATCGTTGCAGAGGAAGAGGAAAAAAAACCAGCCCGCGTGAGCCACGCGCGTCGTCTTTTGGTTTAATGAACTTTAACGATTTTGGCGGCAAGAGCACCTTGCATAACATTTCATTGGCATAATGCCTCCCAAATTGCACGGCCATTGCAAAATCACCTCTAATACGCGATTGATGCACATTTTTGCCTTTTTTTCCTGCATTTTTGTGAAAGTTTTTCTTACAAAAAAATATTTAAAAAATAAGGAAAACTAACAACATTCCTTCCTCCTGTTGTAGTCATTCTTCCTCTCCACCCTCACGTTAATTGTGGGGCTTCCGGTGAGAGATAAACCCCTGCCAATTACACAGGAGAGTATCGATGGGCTCAAGTACCTGCTGAAGTTGCGACAGATGCACCTTCAGGAGCAACTGCAGCAACCACAGGAATTCCTCTTTAGCTACAGAATCCCAACGCAGGAGGAGCTCGCTGTGCCACTTGATGCGGAAGCTGTGGCACTGCAGCAGATGCTACCACCACCACAAGTACCCAATGAGCCCAACTACTACGCCATGAAGCCACGCAAGGGCTCGAAAAAGTATCAGCCGAGTCAAAAGCAAATTCACCTGCGAAATCCCCCTCTGAGCCCAATTGTTGTGGAAGATGAGGACCCCATTCGGCATGATTATCCCTTTGAGGATGTCAATTATGATCTTGGGGAGCAATTTTACCTTCCCGAGGGCCCCACGCATGAGGAAGTGGCCACCACAGAGGCAGCAGCGGCGGCGCAAGCTGAACCTGCTCAGCATAGAGAACTCAACACAGGCGAGACGTACAGTGCCATCCGGAGGAAGACAGAACCCCAAGAGGACCGTGTGGAGTTCCAAATGCACGGACATGCAGGACCAAAGAGCTACAAATTCGGCTACGACACGGGTAAAGGGTAATTCTTGCTTTCTCTCAAAACATAAACTCCTCCAAATGAGGCAAAAACTGTTAAAAATTCAAACAAAAAAAAATTGAGAATATTCCACAAAGAATATTCGTGAAGTCTTTTGAAGAATATTAAAAATATTCGAAGAATATTTAAGGTTCTATAAGAACATTCCAAACAAATTTTAGAGCATTCAACATTCAGTAGGTAGTAAATTTTGCAAAAAATATTGAAATTTTGACCTGAAATTTTTGCCCTTTTGACTCCCAACACTCGCAGCGATTTCTATTTTTCATTCTTTTAAATTTTATTTAAAAATTGAAAAATCTTTCGTCGTTAAAATTGAAGCAGTAAAATGTCCTCGTGATGAAGGTTCTAACCTTTAACTTTAAAAGAACAAAGTCTTCTTTTTAATTTGAGAAAAATATTTTTTTTACTAGAATTATGTTTTAAGTTTATTGACTTTTAAGCATTAAAAATTAGTTTTTTGGAATAAACAAAAATACAAGAAAAAAATATTTTTTTATCTTTTTTTTTTCAAATTCTTTGACTTAAAAATAAAGAGATTTTATGCATCATTTCACACAGAATTCAATCACCTAAACCTGAAACAATTCTTTAAGGAAATCTTTAAAAATTCTTTACAAAAATTTCCTTTCTTTGCAGCAAAAACCGGCAGTTCCGATTCGAAGAAGTCGACAACGAGGGAAAACTAAAGGGACACTACGGGTACTTCGACAAGGGGGGTAAAATGCACGTAATAAAATACACGTCGAGTCCCGAGGAGGGATTCAAAGCTGAAAAAGCCAGCTAGTTCCAAGCCAAAACCCTCCCAAACCCGCCTGTTCATTCCCTCCCTCCCCCCCACACACAAATTAAATTAAGACAGAAATTCCATGAATTTGTCGTTCACATTGTAAGAAAAAAAAACAAACTTTGCGCGATCACTAACGCCCACACTGGTTTTGTATTTATAGAGTGATTAAAAAAAAAAGAAGAATTAACAAGAAAAAAATATTTTGGTCATGTTTTTGGAGGTAAAAAAAAGAAAGGCTTGAACCATCACTCTCTGCGGTGCTGCTGCCCTTAGGACAGGATAACTTTCTCCACGTCGCCAAGTAATCCGGAAGCCCCAAAACGGAAGAGGTGCGGCTGTAGCCATTCCGGTCCCAACGTCTGCTTGATGAGGCTCATCCATGAGATGGCTTCCTGAACAGTTCGTACCCCACCGGCTGGCTTCAGGCCAATCTATGCAACAAACCCATAACAACAACAGGAATGTTAAAAAAAAATGGCGCGAAAATCAATTAGTAGAAGAAAAACAATTAAAGGGCTCATTTTGTTGCGGTAAAACAAGCGCGGGAAAACAAGAAATTTGCTCAAAGAGGCGTGAAATGTGGCGGAAATGGAAATTAACGAGTTTACAGTGTTTTTTACAAACTTATTTACTTTTTTTTCCTCCTCAATATTCCACCTAAAATCAAGCAAAGTCTCTCGTCGCCATCACGCATGTTTTGAGAGCATTATTGAACTTGAAAGTGAAAATGCATTTTGCTCTCTTTTTCAGTCATTGCGAGAGCACTTTCGCATGCGATTGACTACTTTTTGCGTGGAAAAGAAGTATTTTCAATTGAAATGTCGAGATTTCCGGCTTTGTCCAAAGGAAAAAAAAACATGTGGTGCGAGATAAGAAATCGAGTTTCTTGAGCTTAATACTTTGAACGAGAAAGAGCTTAATACTTTATCGGAGTAATAAAATCTGGAGGTTTTCTTTTGGAAGTATTTTTTGCTAAGAGGACGTTAAATTTAACGGAAATTGTTTAAAATTTAACAAAAAAGGAACACAAAATGGCGCACTTCTGGCGTCCTTTCTTGGATGCTATGATTTTGTTTGTTTTCTGTGTCTTTTTTGGAATCATTGTACGAAAAAATCTCAACAAAATTAAAAGGTTTTCTTCCTGTTGTCTTAAGGATATTTTTAGAAACACAGCGTCCTGAAGGCAAATACAAAATGGCGTTATCTGGCGTCCTTTTCCAAGACACAAAATTTTCGTTAATTTTCATCCTTTTCTGATTATTTTTAACTGAATAATTAAGCAAAAATAATATAAAAATAAATAAATAAAACAAACCTTCTGCCCAGTCTTCCTGTAAAAGTCCTGAATAGCACGAATCATGACTAAACCAACGGGAAGTGTTGCATTGACACTCTCCTTGCCTGTGGAAGTTTTTATAAAGTCCGCACCAGCCATCATGGCCACCATGGATGCCATGTAGACATTCTTCATTGTCCCCAGTTCCCCAATACCCAGGATTGCCTTGAGGTGCGCCTGATTCCCACAGGCACGACGCATTGCAAGGATCTCATTGTACAGCTCCTGCCAGTTGCCCTGCAGAGCTAAACCCCTATCAATGACAATGTCAATCTCCGTGGCTCCACACTCAATGGCACACTTAATCTCAGCCAGACGTGATGACAGTGGGTACTGCCCGGAGGGGAAGCCCGTTGCCACGGCGGCAATTGGAATATCATTGAGTTTATCTAATTCCGCGAGCGTGACACGCGCATCTGGCACGCGACTTGGGTACACGCACACAGCAGCTGTGTGAATCATCCCTCGTGTTACCTCATCCAATCCCAGAGTGTCCAGGACATGGTCAGGAAATGGATATGCCGCCCGCAGGCAGAGACTCCGAACATTCGCCTTCGTATCATCCCCGGCCAGTGTTGTAAGATCCGTCAAAGTTAAGGCTTTAAGGGCCCATGCTTTAACATTCAGAGGATTAGTCACTGCGTTCCTGGACACGAGAACATCCACAGATTCCTCAACTGAACGCAAATTGACTTCATTGCGCTCAAACCAAGTTGTTTCTACGAAAAAAAATTAACGTTGAAGCGTCCTTTTAGTTTCAAAATGGCGCCCAAAGCGTCCTTTTGAATTTACCGAATGGAATTGGCTTTTGGACTTCCATTTCCTGGACAAAATTGCTCAAAGAAAATTATTTACTCACAAAAAACACGCGTGAAGGTTGTTCGGAACAGCTGATAAGCACTAAAAAGGGGAAAAGTCGTTCAGTTTCCCCTTCTTTGGAGATTTCTCTTCATTTTAACGTCGAATTTAAACGAAAATGTAATTTTGTCTTTCTCTTTCTCCTCAATCAAGCAGTGGTGGCTTTTGGAACTACATTATGGCGCCAAATTCAAAAATTAGTCAAAAATTCAGCTAAAATCTATAATCTAGTATTATCCAGTTTTATCAAGGACGCCATTTTGAATTCTAGCTCAGTAAAATATTCAATGACAAAAATATGAATTTTAAAGCTTCTACTTGATGGATTTCAATAAAATTAGATGGAAATGATAGAAAAAATAAATCAGGAATGATTTTTATAATAAAATTTATTTAAAAAGATCATGAGACAGGCAAATTGGAAAGAAAAACAATCTAAGCTAAAAATAAATTCAAAAATGGTTTGTTTAATGATTATTTTCGCACAATATTGCGAATTTATTGTACAATTTCACGCGAAATTAATCTTTTAGTGTCATCCCAGGTGTTATCTCCGTGAAGCAGAAAAACGACTAGACAGAAAAAAAATCCATGCGAATTTATTGCTTCGGTATCACCTTGTTTTATTCTCTCATTATTATTTTTTTTACAAAGGAAAAATTAATTCACAAAAGAAAAAATACTGCGGTCAATTTTTCTAACTATTTCTCCTATTTCTTTACAATTATAATTTGTTGTAAATTGTGCTAAAAAAATAAATAACTTTCAATTTATTTAAAAAATAAATTAATTTGCGACAGAGAGAACACGGAAATTATTATTTTTTACATTAAACCTGTAGAATAAGTACAGATGGGATTTTTCTTTGTATTTAGTTTAAATAATTAAAATTTATCTATGCTTCTCCCATTGATTCCAATATTCGGGCGTTTGCATCTCCGCCAGGCGCGACATTGTCCTATCGAAGGCAAAGAGTTCCTCTTCGCCCGTGAAGATGCTGGAGGTGGATTCCGTTGTGCCAATCTTGATGTTCAAATCATCCATCAGCACTCGATGCTCATCGAGATGATCTTGCGATGCTTCCGCGGAGAAGAGCTTCTTGTACGGCACATCGGAGGAGATAACGACGCGCACGCGATTGTCGTAGAGCGTATCAATGAGGGTGATAAACCTCCTTGCGGGTGATTTCTTTTGCATATTCAACTGCGGTACGTCACGAATGAGGATTGTGTGGAAGAACTGCGCAATTTGCAGGTAATCACTCGCCGCCAGAGCCTGCGAAAGCCCCAGAAAAATAATCATTTTATCAGTTCCGGAGATTTTCTTTTAAATTTTGAAGACGTGTGACTCACTCTCTCGCAAATTTCCTCGAATGTTGTATCGAGAATCTGTCCGCATGTCTTGCTGAAATTGAGATTACGGCCCAAGTGCGTGAACGTCTTGGGCCGGATGATGTCATTCTCCTGCGAGCAGAGAATCTTGAACATGCGATCCATGGCTTTTGACGCATCATCATTGTCTGGAGATTTGCTGTTTGTATTTAAATAAATTAAAATGAAATGAAAATAAGGTCAAGAAAAGCGCGCGCGATATCTGGCAAAAATTCAGTCTACGTGTGTGTTTCCAAGGCAAGGGGGAGAGATTCATTGCATGTGGTGTACATTCATTTTTCTTCTATTTTTCAAAAATTATTAATGATTTTCTTCTAAAATTATTAAAAAAAAATTATTTTTATTAAAAATAAGCTGAGATTAATTAATTAATTAATTAAGACAGAATTTATCTTCATTGTCCGAAATTAATAGATTAGTTAGAAAAGTTTTGAGGAAATAAAAAATATTCTTTATCTTCCTTTCATGGGTAGAAATTAAGGTTCTCCTTATTCTTTTAAAGAAATGAATAGAAATATTCAAAATGTTTATGAAACGCGAAAAAAAATGATAAAATTAGATTTTTAGATTACAAAATAAATCACAAACAGATTGAAAAAGCAATAAAAAGACACAAAAAAACGATTCAAAAAGACAAAAAAAAAAGGAAAACAAATTAGTAAAAATGATAAAGATGTGTTAAAAACTTACCTTCAAAAGCAAAATTACGACAAAAATGCACTAAATTTAAAATGACGGGCATACTTTCAAAATACTTTCAAAAAGCATAAGCAAGTGTTAAAATTTAGTAAGAAATCCACAAAAAAAAACGGTTTAACAGAAATAATATAAAGTCTAAAATAAATGCCGAAAAATTGAGCATAAAAAATACAAAAAAGCGTAAAAAATCTTTTTTTTTTTTGAGAAATTTGATGCGATTTTAAACTATAAACATTTTTAGTAAGTAAAGAAATAAACCTAACTTTGCTAATATATATTTTTTCTTTTCAATTTTTCACGAAAATTTCATAATTCACGGAAAATTCCCAAAATTTCATTAATTAGCCACCCCTTGAAATGAATTTTAATATCTTGAAGAATGCCTTGCGGTGTACACAAACATTTAACGAGTTGTTCTCCCCTTGAAAATTGATTGAAATGTTTGGAAAGAAGGTAGATTACTCACATATAGTATCCCTGTCCGTCCCCCTTGAGCGCCAGAGCTCGATAATCGATGCCACTGTCCAGGGAAATGACGTCACAATGGGATTTGAGGATACCAATGAAGGGAACAAAGTTGCTGCGCTGCAGCCCATTCTTGTACAGATCATCCGGAGCACGATTACTCGTGGCCACCATGACGATGCCGTCGTTGAAGAGATGCGTAAAGAGGCGCTTCAGGATCATCGCATCAGCAATGTCGGTAACTTGGAATTCATCGAAACAAATGAGCCATGAATCCCGGGCAATGCTATCCGCGACGGGTTTGGTGGGATCGAAGGGCTTTGGTTTATCATCGCGACTATACACGAGTTCCTGACTCTTCTTCACTGTATGAATCTTCGAGTGGACTTCCGTCATGAAGGAATTGAAGTGAACACGACGCTTCTGCTCAATCCCAGTGCAACAGTCAAAGAAGAGATCCATGAGGGTGGTTTTCCCTCCTCCAACACTTCCGTGCACGTACAATCCCTTTGGAGCCACGGCTTTCTCCTGCTTCTGGAAGAAGCGGAAAAACCCTCCGGATGTCCCAATGGCAGGTGTGTACGATTGAATTTCATCGTAAATATGCTGAAGGGCTTCCGTGACTTGCTGTTGATGGCTATCCGGGGATAATTCCCCGGCCTGAATCCGCCTATCGAGCTCCTGAACTGGTCCACCTGAAGCACTTTCACTCAGCTGCTTTGCAAGATTCTGTGGTATGGCACAAACGTGGATGAGGCGCTTTGCACTATTCACAGGAATATTTGGGATCTTCCGGATGATAAACATTGCGCACAGCACGGATTTGGATCACGATAATTTGGAAAAAAGTCCTTGGTGTTGGAGGACGAACATTTCGTTACATAATGTTAGGTTAGGAACACAGCTGAGTTGGTTTGGTGGAATTTTTTTTGTGAACGAAAACACGACATGCGCCGAAGTGGACCCGAACGTTTTCCCGCAAAATTTTCCCACCAAAATTCAAAAATATTTTCCCCTCCAACGGTCATTTTTGAGGCATTTTTACAAAGAAAATTGAGAAAAGTAAAAGAATTCTTTCATTTTTAAGGTACATTTTTATTTCTCACCGATTTTCCAGAATGGCATTCATTTTCCTTGCGTGTAAAATCACAGTCTTTAATAGAAACAACGTGCAGAGCATTTAATCTATTGCATGGGTAGAGATGGCGAGCGCACAAATGCGCCGTGGCAGGATTAGAGGGTTTCAAGGAGGATGATTTATTGGGGAACATGGGACGGGGGATTTCATCTAGTTGGGGTAGTACTGCCCGTGGTAGTTGAGACGAGCTCGCTCTTCCTGCTTCTTGGCGTACTCAGCGGGATTCTCCTTGGCTTCCTTGGCTTCTCGCTCCTGTTGCAGCCTGATGCCTTCGTAGATCTGCTCAAGACCCTTCTGGATTTCTTCTGGGATTGGTGGTGGTGTTGGGATGTGGTCTCCAGTGGCACGGAAACCTCCCTCATCAGCTGTGTACTGAACATTCACGAGCTGCAAAAAAATTGTAAAGTTTAGCATTTTTTTGAACATAAATAACATAAAATGGCGGATGCCTAATCTAAAATGGCCGAACTGACGCCATTTTCTTCATATTCGAATCGAATAAGAATCTTTGGTTGAAATGAAAAGATAGAGCATGTTTTTTTCTTTATGTTAATCTATAAAAACGTTTTACAAGAAGGGCGAATTTGTTCAAAAACGTCGAATTAACATTTCAAGTCGGAAATTGAAACTAAAATGGATAACTAGAGCATGTTTCCTCTGTCAAACCATGACCTACATTTATTTTAATCAACCATTTAGCATAAATTAAATGAAGAGAGTGTGTAAATGGCGTTAAAAGACTTTTAAAAAAGCTTCAATTTATGACGCAATCTTACGGCAACAAATTAAATAAAAAATGGAGGAAAATGTTTAATGCTCAAGTTGTTTTATATCTCGATAAAAAAATTTATGATGCATTTTAATGTTGGGAATTGGTCAACTGATTTTGGAGGTCATTAAATTCTTTTTTTTTTTGCAGATAAAACCGATAAAATTGATGCTGCGGATTGATTAAATTAGAAGTATATTCAATCACTTAATTTTAGATGATTTCAAGATGAAAGAAAAACATAAAAGAATCATCTCACCTGGCCATCGGGAGCTGTGTAGGAGTAGCTTCCACTCTGCACGAGCACACCATTGGGGGTGTTCTCATTGAAATCCCTCAGGAAGCCCGTCTCTTCGGCAATGATGTTATTTCCAGTCTCGTACTGTGTCTTGTAGCTGCCATCATTGCCCTGTTCCTTGTTGTACTTGAGAATGGGGATCCACGTGGTGGTCTCCTGGCGGACGAGTTGCTGCTGCTGTGGCTGCTGGCTGTACTCACGCGGGGCAGCATGGTGTGCCCGCTCCTCGGCAAGTGGCTGCTGTGGCTGTTGCTGTGGTTGCTGCTGACGCAACTGCCGCTGTGGCTGTTGTGGCTGTTGCTGGAAGGCCTGTGGCTGGGGTTGACCAAAGGCAGCCTGGCGGGCAAATCGTCGCTCACCAGCTGACAGTGCCACCAAGCACACGGCAAAAACGATCTGTGAAGAAATGAAAAATTGCGTGTTAACAAACCATTGATTGCTGCTCATTAATTAAAATAAATCAAAGAGAGACGCCAAAGCTTTGAGAGTTTTTTTAGAGGTGGATAAAAAAGAGATGATTGAAATATTTTTAAATATTTAATCAATTTATCAATTTTTTTCTTATTTTTTCGGTTTGATTCGTAAAAAAATACTTTTAAGGAAAATGTTGAAAAAAGGATAAAAAATAGTTTGTAAAATGTTAGTAGAATTTTGCTATTTTTTTTTTGTAAGTATTTATATCCTTTAATTTATTATGGCTTAAAGATAAGAAATGGTAAGACTGAATGGAATGAATAATTGTTTAAAAAGACGCATAGAAAAAACTCTGCTATGTTTCAATTTATTTTTCATTGATAAATTGACATTTTAAATCAAATAAATATTTACTAAAAATTCACTAGTTTAATTTAATCACATATTAAGTAAAAATTCTTAATCTTAAATGAAAAAATTTCCTTTCAATAAAATCAAAAAATATTTTAATTAAATAAAATAGTTTTTCCCGAAGAAAAATCTCAGCTGGTGGCATTTGAAACCTTCGTCTCGTTAGAGCATATTGCAACATAATTTTCTAGAGCAACGCGATGCTATTTTCGCGCTCACACCGTCCTGTATCCGCGAGATAAATAATTGAGCAATTGCCGTGCAATTGGACATTATTAATTTGATCAACAAATGGATTATTAAATGTTACAAACTTGCACAGGTCGTCACAAACATAAATCGCGTTGTAATAAAACTAATGCCGCGTTTGATTATGCAAGAGGTGTACTAGAAAATTTTGTTGTTTGCCTTTTCATTCACATTTTGCCATCACATCACAAAGCCAAGCGCGCGTGTTTCTCTCCTCTTCTTTGAGATGAAAGAAGAAGAAAAAAAAAGATTTAGAGACGTTTTCTTTTGCACCTTTAACACGCGGGGAAATCACGCGAGATTTGACTTTCTTTCCCATTTCCTTTTTCTTAATTTTGAATAGAATTTGAGGGAGGATTCTGTGCCTTACCAAGACTTTCATTGTGGCAGAAGATGCTGCGAAAAATTCACACGAAAAACTTTTTTTTTAATCCAGAAGTGGGGTCGGAAAATGCCGAAGAAAACACAGGAAGTTAAATAAAATTTTTTGTGGTGAGAGGATCACTTTTGGGTGGATTTTTTCGCGCGAGAAGGAAACTTTTGAATGGCGAATTGAAGAAAGTAAAATCTAGACTGTGCACAGTTCATCTCAATTCGCTGGTATTTATATGCTCTGCGGCATTTCCACTTTGAGACAACCGGAGACGTCGCGTGGAAGGGGCCCCCAAATGGGATGGGATCGGCTCAAAAAAGCAAGAGTTGGAGGATCGCGTCGTCGGAGCAACAAAACCAAATGGATTGTTCGCTTGTAATATTATATTTTTGTTTCAAAACTCCCCTCCCTCATTTTTCCAATGGCGATTAACATAATTCTGAATATTGAGATCATTAAATTACCTACAAAAACTTTCGATCTCATCTCCACGTTGAAGTTTGATTTTTTTTCTCTTGTGCCCCACGCTCACATCTGGCTCATTTTGGTGCTGATTAAACAATTACAATACGTTTGCACACCTGGAACGCGCAGCTTCTTTGGATTCTTTTCTTTTTCTTTCTTTTACGCGCGCAATTCAGCCCCACCATGCTGTGCGAAGAAATGCAGTATTACAGCAATTTTAATTGTTGCTCTTTTACCTCTTTTATGGTGTTGCTTTTTTTCTTAGCTACAAAGAGGAGAAAAATGATGGGCTTTTAGTGGTTACCAAGCACTAAAGTGAACAATTTCCCCGCTAATTTGAGGTTCGTCGTTCGATGTCCGTTGATGTCTTTCGTTTCCTTTATGCCACAAAGGCGAAACGTGGCTGTAATTCTCGCGTACACCACATGATTTATTTTCTTTTCACCTTCAGGAAGCTTTTTGTGGAGTTATGGAAGAAGAACTGATCGTAAAAGATCAGAAAGAAGAAGAAAAGGGAGTTAAAAAAATCCCTCGATCTTCATACCGTTGTAGAGGGAAATTTTGATTAAAGAGTGATTTTTTTTTTCATTAGAGAATTTTGTATTTCTAACAGAGTTTGTCGTTAGAATTTTAGAATATTTCCAGATCTACGAGAAAATGTAGAAAATCGTTTAAGGGAATTGAAAAATAATCAATTCTGTTAATGTTAAATGAGAATAGTGTAAGGATTTTTAATTAGTTAAAGGTTCATAACCTGGAATATTTTTTTCTGTATTTTTCTCTTCTTTCAAAAATCTCTTTAATTTAATTTCTTACGAAAGTAAATTTAAAAAAAGGAACAAGCGTTCCAGCATCAATGGTACACTACAAAAGAAGAAATTACATCACCTTGGAAGCCTCTTCAGCGCAAGATCTCTCAGTTTACTCTCTCAAGAGGTCCCCCCATGACGAGAGATGTGATGCAATTAAATCGATAAACCGGTATGTGGGTGGATACATAATTTCACTCTCTTTTGCATTATTATGCCAATATTACAAGAGAGCTCGCGAGCTATTGGAGATTTAATAATGAAAAGCTTTGAAATATAAGGGACACACCTGGAATGCTGAGCGACACACAAAATGTAAATCAATGTGTTTCATCAGCCATTTTCGCATCTTATGTTATTTATTTAATAAACCAACAAAATGTATTATATACCTTTCTCGTATGCAGCAGACATGAGATGTCATTGATCTCTTCCTCTGCAACAACGTGATGTTGATCATGGCAAAAGACTTTTCCTCTCGACGCGATCACTTTCTTTGCATCCAAAAAGTATATATGGCTGACGCGCGTCCATAACTTTTGAAATTCTGCACGTTCGCGCGTCAAAATCATAATTCTTCATTCAACTTCTTTGTGCCACCATCGCGCCCAATCCTCTTCCATCTCAGCACCGCCGTTCATCAACAATCAAAATGATAGATTTACGAAACCAAAGCAAAAGAGTTGGGTGATTTGATCTCGAAACTTGCGTCTAACCTCATTTCGTGTTATATAAACAATATAAATCATTTTGATTCTTCCACTCTGATCGTCTCTCCGCGATGCGCACAGGATGGTGCGTTGGCGCGTTTTTTTTTCTTTTGAATAATTTTACACACTAAATTTCCCCCCTGAATAAATGCATATAAATATAAATTTTAAAACGTCGACAGTAGGTTAATTGCAAACCAAACTTGTCGCTCTGGGGCTGTGCCATCGAAAATCTTCACGTTATAAAGTTCATATAACCATTAAATTATAAAATATATTACATTGGAAGCTATATTCCACCTTATGTGGTCGATAAGATGGTATTTTATGGAAAGAATTCCGCTTTTGATGTGAAATTTAATTATTTCACATGAAGCGGATATTTTGTATTCAGGTGGGGAGTTTTGAAGAGAAAAAATTTTTAATATACAGGGTGAACTCTATAAAAGTGACAATGCGTGGGAATCGACAATTAAACGGCAAAGAAAGTTGACGCAATTATTGGCAGATGATTGTTAAAAATGTCAAGAAGGTGAAGAAAGAATTTTTCAAATCAAAATCTGTCAAATTTTTAAAGGTACAATTCAATTTCTTTGCATTTGGTGACGTTAAATAAATGTCATTGTCATCTTTGACAACTCCTGCTGTCAGGAGTTAACTCTAAAAGAAATATCTGACATAAATAGCTTGTCCAGAACATTCTCTTGGACAAAATATAAATGTCAAAGTCTTTCGATGACATTTGAATTTATCATTAATTAATTGTCACGCAAACAGCTATCAAAAGAATAACTGTCAAGTACACAACTGTCAAAAATCGTATACTGTCAAATTTAAAATAAACATAAATTAATTCAGCCAGTAGCATTTTGAAAAGAGAGAATAAAAAAAAACATTTAATAAGTTTAAATTCAATATTTAAATGCGCGCAATTAATTCCTTTAGTTAATTAACGTCAATTTTATTATTCTTAATTGCTTTTAATTTAAATTTCCCACCGCGTTTCTTGAGACTCACCTGTAAAAGACATGCAAAAAGCATGTAAAACCGCGGCCGTATTATTGGCTGCAAAAACTCTGACGAAGAAGCAGATGAACTGGGAGACCGGTTTAAAATAGTGCAGCACAATAAACAAGAATCCAATTTGATTTATGCAGCAACTTTTACTCTCCATCAATTGAAAATGTGTGTCTCCCAAGTTTGTTGATCTTCTCAATCGTTTTTCTCCTTTTCCACCACCACGAATGGCTTTTAAAGCATCGTGCGCTTTTTCGGTCAACATTTTATGTTCAATTCCACACCGCACAAGAAGTCCAAAGTTGTGTGGAATTTTCATTTCTAACAGATCAATGATTTCTTTCAGCTGAAATTTAAGCTTTTTGAGGCAAAAAGCAAATCACGCGAAAGACGGAAATGTTTAACCTTGGAATTGGTGACTTTTCCTTTCTTTTGCGTGACATTAAGAAATAAATTTGAATAAAACTGTATTTTGCATTATTGCTGGCACATAAATATTATTTGAAATATTCATGAAATACAGGGAGATGAGACATAATTAAATACAACAAAGTTAGTGCCTTTACAAAGGAATTAAAAAGAAATCTTTTATTAATTTGCATATTACAAAATGAGCTTGAAACTATCCGGATTTAGAAGGTAATTTTCTTGGGAAATTCTTTAGAGATCTTTTTTTATTTAAATTCATTTTCTGACAGTTGTTTTTTTGATTTATTTTAAATTAAAAATTAAACAATATTCTTATTTAAAAAATCTATATTTAAACCAATTCATCTGAGAAATAAACATTTAATTTTATCACCCGACGATTGGTGAGCAATTTTCCCATCGCCAATCTTCAACAACATCTTCGCCGGCGACTTGAGTGCAATTTTCGCGGAATCCGATTTAAATTATTCAATATCTGTCCGAGTGTGCAAAATGCGAATAAAGTTTCCACACCACACGGTGACATTGTGCTGTTGCAATTTTGCCACCTTTTGCAGAAAATTCTCTCGCAGAGTTGATCACAAATGGCAGATGAACACGCACCCAAGTGTTGAGGAAGATTATGCAATTGCAGATTGAATTTCTTCGCCAAAAGCAAGCTCAAAAAAGCCACCCAAATGTGATCTCCTCGATCTCTTCGCTGCGTATTTGGCTGTAGAATTACATAAATTGCACCACCAAGAAGATTTATCTGCTTCACATCTTAACAAATTTTCTTCATAAGGAGTTTATCCAACAATTTACATATTGAAGATTTAAAAGTTTTATTTAATTTTAACGAGTAAACTAATCAAATTTCTTATTAAAAATTCCCACAATTTTCCCTTTTTTCTGTCAATTAATTTGAGTATTTTTTTAACGAATTTCTGTGAAGAAGACGAGAAGAATAGCGCTGTGATTATTTTAATGGTTTCACTTAGAGACACTTAAATTCACCAAAGTAGCAAGTATGTAGTTGATTGAGTCATGAGGAGAAATGAAGAAAAATGAACGTGAATTAGTGGAGACGTGTAAATTTTTGCATAATATTGTGAAAGAGTTATAAATCTCCATTGAAATGGAACGCTTTGTCAAGTTAAGATTGTTTGTTTAACATTTATTTTAAAAAGTATTTTTAATAAATTATGGAGAGAATTTAAATTAGTTAAGTGGGACAGAAGAATTAGATGACTTCAAGCCCTTCAAACCCTTCAAGCGTAAATAAAATAACCTAAATATTAAAATAAAAATTAAAGCAAAATATTCAAAAATTAAAGGAAACATGAGAAATTATGCAAAAGAAAATTTTAAGCGCTAATAAAAATAATTTATTATCAGAGGCTAAAAGAATTTATGAAAAATAATAAAAATTATTAACAAAAAAAGATATTTCTTTTGTCTTTTTGACTACTTTGACGTAAAATTAATCTTTCTATTTTTTGACATCCAACACTCTGTCAAAATTATTCTGTCAGAGACACAAATGTCACAAAAAGTTCTAAATATTTTTTTTAAATTGTTTTACAAGCATAATTATTCATGAATAGAAAAAACTATTTTTAGTTCCATTGAAATCATTATAAGTTTTTTTTTAATTTTATTAGGATTATATCTGTCAATTGTTTTTGAAAGTTGTTATAATTGATTGCTTTCAGAACTTGAATTTATAAAAAAAAATATTTGGAATTGATTTTAGATTAATTCCAACATATTTTTTATGATCGAAAAAAGCAAAAATTTCGAAGATTTTTCATAAAAACTTTAAATCTAAATTTTCTCATAGAAAGACTCTAAATTGCGGTGTACTCTTACCTCAAAGCTTCACCCTACCTTGTAAATAGTTCGCAAAGAAATTTCTTTGAGTAGGAGATCGATGCTGCAACGAAATTTCAATTGGCATCACTCATTCTCGGAAATACCGCACGATCGCGAAGAAATTCAAAGAAATTACATACCCCCACATTGGGGCTTTTGTGAAAGCTATAAATCACACACAAATACTATTTGATTTGCCAATTCTGCGGTGCTCCAATGTCAATTGAAATGATTTTTTTTGGATTTTGTGGGGATATAAATTTTATTTGATCGACAATCAAAATGGATTTTCTCCTCACACATAAATAAGACGAAAAAAATTAATGATTCTCTCTGGTATAAAAAAATCAAGTCTGTAGGATTCTTGGGTTATGCAGGAACAGTTGTGCTATCTATATACAGCGTCATTGTTGCATTTCGATGCTCATGCAGGATTGCCTGGAGTTTAGACGACAATCCGGAAGGGAGCAAACTGTTGTGGGATTGCGTTGAATTGGTGGATGTTTGAGGAAGCTGGCTCAGGTTGATGAACTGCAAGGGAAGGAAAATTCGTTAAAATTTAAATTCTTCTAAGATTTTGGAAGTGAAATTTAGCTCACATTGAGCATCCTGTGGTGCTGGCTGCTGCTGAGCAGCTTGCTGTGTAGCCTGCTGCTGCTGTGCCTGCTGATTGAGGGAGTTGGCAATTGCTTCTGGGAGTGGTGGTGGCACGGGCAAATGATCACCAACGGGCTGGAAGCCATTCTCATCGGCAATGTACTGCACGTGGATGGGTGTACCATCGGGAGCTGTGTAGGAGAAGGAGCCTGTCTGCACGAGGATATCTTGTTCCTCGAGACCGGCTTCGGCTCCAGTTTCAGGATCAATTCGTGGCACCTGAGCGCGTTTTGTGAATCCAGCACCTTCTACGTTGATCCCATTGCCAGCCTCGTAGCTACGAAGGCAGAATTTTTAATTTAATCCAGTAAAGAAATCTGATAGATCAGACGTTAGATCAGGCAACACAGCTTACCTGTAGTTGAAACTTCCATCCTGCCCAACGGATTCGGTGTACCGCAGGATTGGCACTGGGGTCACGTTATCACTATCAGCGTGCTGTTGAACAGGGGCTGCAGGAGCTGCTGGGGCTGCCTGTGGAGCAGCTCCAACCATCAAGACAGCAGCACAGAATGGCACAACGTACTTCCACATATCGCACACGTTTCACGACTCTGTAAATGATGAAGAAACACCCAAAAAAAACCCTCAAATAAATTTCACTTGAATATTTCAAAATCACACAAAAGCACTCGAAAGCTCCGAAAGATGCACAAAAGCTCCGAAATATATAGCAAACTATATGTACTAACAGGTATTCCAAAAGAGTGAGGGTCCTCCTGAGCAGATGGATGCTGGAATAAAGACTGATTCTGGAACACAATGGGACATGGTATTTATAGTTGGATGGCGATAAAACTATGGTGGTGGATCTATTTGCACGGTGCCACAAATTATACAATTAATGTGTGAGTTGTCCAAAAAATCTCAATGTCCCCGGCACAAAATATTTTCAGTCAATATTTAGTAATAAGCACTATTTGCTTTTCCAATAATAAATTGTGCCATAACAGTTGAGTGAGCCTCAAGAGGAGCATTTTGAGGCTTCTCTTTTTTATTTCTTTGAATTTTGGGCTTTTTTCTGACCTCACAAATTGGATGTTAATAAAAAAAGATCTCTCAGTTTGTCGAAGAAAAAATCGCGCAGTTGCATCCAAAAGCTCACACACCGCGGCATGGGATTTACAAGACCCAGAGAGGTGGAATTTTATCCACAGCTATTGCATTTGAAGAGATTTTGAGTTAAGAGATTGTAAAGAAAATTTAATTTTTAGGACTTTTGAGAAGGATTTTTTTAAAAGAAAAATAAATTAAATTTCTTTATTTTTCCTTTCATTTTTGAATAAAATTTTTCGTCCTTGACAAAGATGATGAGGAATATGGATGAGAGAACTATAAACTAATAAGAATATTGTGTCGAAAAACAAGCAACGAAAATTTAAAAAAATCTTTGTAACAAAAACTGTTAAATTTTCAAAATTATTCAGAATTTTTTTAAATTTTTGATTTGGAAGCAAAAGTATTTATCTAGAGGTTGTTTAAAAATATCCCTTCCTTAAAGTAAAGGAGATTATTCATTTTTGCGGCTGATATAACGTGAGGTTCGATTGTGACAGTCTTTCCAGTAAATAAAATAATTCTTTGCAGAAAAATAAACACATAATTTTATTGAATAAATTTTATTTATTAAAATCTCAAAAGAGGCATTTTATAAAATCATTCGTCAACATAAGAATCTCTCCTACTTCCAGATAATTCACCTTCTCCACACCTCTGTGTGCGGCTCAGTGTGTCTCTCTTCTTGTCTTGAATGAATGAAAAAAGAGAAGAGAAGAAGTTATTTTCTTAATTGATTAAATCTCCTGCAAAAGCATTTAGGTGCTAATTAGTTCTTCATACATTTTTCACTTTTACTATCGAAAATCGCACGGTGTTTTTGATTTTAGCACACACCTCGCAGACATCGAGTGTGATTAAAGAGAAGAAGAAGCAGCAAAAAAAGAAGAAGAGATGTGTGGTGGGCAGGTGAGAAAATCGCATTTTTGCACTATGGCAGCATCTCAAATATTATCTCCAATTATGTCATTCATTTTGTGCCAATTTATTTATAGAATTCACACCATACCGTAGCAGATGGCTATAGCGAAGGTCCACCACTGCTTGTGTTGCTGCTACGCCACCCATAGCGATGATCTGGTGCTGATCTCGATGGTATCTAATGGGAATGGCAGTGCAAAGACGATTGAGATTGATTGAAAAGATCTTTTTTTTTGGAGCGAATTTTCTTATTCAGTAAAAAGTTTATATTTCACAGCATCTGAGTATTTTCTTGCAAATCCCCATTTGGGAAGATTTTTAAGCTTTGTCCGCAAGTGGAGGTTGGGCGGTAGCCAGGTAGGCGAGAGCCTTCTGAATGGCTTCTGGGATTGGTGGTGGCTGAGGAAGGTGATCACCAACGGGAACGTAGCCATTCTCATCAGCAACGTAGCTCACGCTGTAGACGACACCATCGTCTCCGGTGTAGCTGTAGGAACCCTTAACGCTCTCACCAGCATTCTCAGGATCAATCTGCTTCAGTTCCCCGTCTTGCTCGGCTTTGGTACCATCGCCAAGTTCAAAGCTAAAGGAGAAATTTGAAAGAAAAATCGTTGAAATTAATTCTTGAATCTTAAATTAATCTTGAGATGATTTCTCATTATTTTCAGCACATAAGGCACAAATCGATTTTTAAAGTATTTTTAAGCCATAAAAGGATTGTTTTAAAATTAAATTTCTTTGTGATTTTAAACTTGAATATTTTTTTAAAAGAATGAAACTGTTGCACTGAACTGTTAAGTTTTTTAAATGGAATAAATCACTTTCATTTAGAATTCTGAGAAAAATATAAAATAAAATATTTCAATTAGAGTTTTCTTTAAGAAAATGTTCTTAACAAGTGAATCTTACAAAATGTCCTTCTAAGAATAAATTCTTCTTTGGTTTGTGCAAAAAATTAAACTAAACTTTAATTAATTTTTTTATCTTTAAGGGAAACTCTGGTATTTTTCCTCGAAATAAGAATTCAATCCTTGTTAAAAATTTTATGAGGTTCCCTTGAAAATTGTAGTAAAAATTAATTCTCCCTGTACTTACGCATAATGATATTTCCCATCGTGTTCCACAACATTCTCCTGCCTGAGAATGGGTACCTCCTCCTTATCCCTAATTTCAGCGGCAAAAGCACAAGCCACGAATGCAAAAAGAACAAAAACTGTCTTCATTTTTTAAAATATTTTACTCTTTTGTAATTTAAAAGGATCTGTAGGAGTTATCCGCGTGATTATGAACGCCAATTGCTACTGATGCCCGTCCCAACTGCGCCTGTGGCTTTTATATCCACCTCGCAAGATGATTCTCTATTCGGGTAAACATGCAAAAAAAACATTCCATCGTATATAGAACCAACGTGCGAATCTCTTGTTATTTGGGGTCTGGTCCCCTCCCACCCAGGTTCGCGTGCCTCATATTTTTTGGCAACCAAGGTGGTGGCGAGATCATCATCCAAGAATAAAATCTCTTCATACCGCAGTGCAGTCACCAGCTGATTGGGCGCCTCCTCCCAGTTGAGAAAAACAAATTTCTTGCCCACATGGGAAAGGCATCGCTAAAGTGCATCAACAATGACCTTAAAGTCTTTTTAGTTTATTGTTGTTGCTGAAATTTTCGGGGGACGCGCCAACACTCCGGCATTTTGGATGCTTCACATCTCCCCCACTAAATGCTCAAACAGCTCTAAAGCTGATGGATGATAGAGATCTCTTCTCTACATGACCCCTAAACTTATTTTAATACTCCATTAGTTTTGAGATGTGAGACAATGGTTTCTTTTTGGGGGGAATTTGAGGAATTTTTGGCGCGCAAAGACAAAGAGGGACTCCGTTGGAAATTATGGTGACAAATTTTAATTAATAGAAAATTAAAGTTGAAAAGTTTCCTATTCAGGAAGAAGAAAAGTTTCTATGAAAATATTTTGAAAAATCTTGAGATTTCTGTGAATAAATCGGAAATGGCAGATGTGAGAAAATTTTTATTCTTATCTAATCCTGAAGAAAAATTTCAGAATCCTGGTTGTTTTAATTAATTTTAAAGCTTTTAACCCTTTCAGGCTTTCAGAATTTTTTTTCATGATCCCTAAAAATTTATTTCTTTTGTAAAATAACTTTTCAAGGTTTCTTGAAGTTTTGTCTAACTAATTTCATTCCAAGAAACTCCTAAAGCCTAATTTTCCACCATCTCACACAGTCAAGAATTTGTTCCCATAATTTTCGCATAGTCCCCTCAATCGAATAAAGATGTTTTCAGGGTTATTGCCAGGTATCTCATGCAATTTTTTGTAATGATTTTTCTCTCTCATTTCTTCTTAAAACTCCCATATCCATGTCACGATATCTCCGCATAATGTCACACAAGTGTGGTCTCTGGGGCACAAAAAAAGAGCGAGCGGAGTCTCTTAGAGGCTCCCCAGGTGAGTATTTTAGTGAAGAAATTGCATTGACCAGGACACGTGAAGTGATGTAAAAAAAAGTTAGTATGTCACGATCGTTTGATGCTTTAAATTTGTAATTATCTCCAATTCACAGGGGAGTGATTTTTTTGCACCATTGTGTCGTACATTATTTCCAAATATGCAAATATTGCATTGAAGATCGCAGGAGGAGCCACTAAAAAAATTACCCACCGCATGTTTAATTTTCTAAGCAGCATTTTTTGGTATTTTTGTGTGATATTTCTGTGAAAATCTCCTTTGTATGTTGTGGAGGAGATTCTTTATTTGGCGATTGGGAGATTAATTGGATGGACATAAATTTCGTATGTTTAACAGGAACAAATACTAATTAATTTACCTACAAGAAAGAGAGAAAAAAATGAGAAGGAGGGAGAATTTGATTCACCTGTGAGAGAGCCTTGACCTTTTCGGCGCGGGAAAAAAAGAAAAAAATAAAACAAGCAAAAGTGGCCACTTGAATTGTATCCGCCAGGAGAGATTTGTCATGAATAAACTCTTCATTTTTGCCATAAGCTAATTAATTTGTTTAAAGTTGACTCGTTTTGCTTCAACGAAATGTTTTGGAAATTTATGTAATGTCCCAAGGGGGAAAAAAGCACATCATCATCAAAATATGTTACTCATTTTGCTGTTATCTGACCATCTTTCGCGCAACGTATTGCGCAACAGTGTAATATTATTTATTTCTTCTGTGCCTCCACGGATGATCCCAAAATTATACATATAACACATCTCTTTAACAACCATTTGTGCTACATAGTTTACCGTAGGAGAAAGTTCTCTGTTTTCCCACCAACGCTATTGATTTTCCCAACTGTGCCAATATTTGATTTTTCACCACCTTAAAATATTTTCAAGTAAAACCTGCAAAGCACGAAAATTCCGCGGGAAATTAATTTTTTACATTTTGTATCAAATAAAAAAAAACTCCACAAAAGTTTGCGACTTTTTTTTCTTGTATGGCAACAGAAAAGATCTTCTTTTACATCATCATCATCATCTGCAAAAATTTTGGTATAATCCACAAAGAGTATTTAATTGCATGCTGTAAGACATGTTGGCGACTCCCAAAAACTCCTCATCTCATATTTTTTACTTCCGTGACTTGGATTGGATGTACTGGAGAGCCTTCTCAATTGCCGGTGGAATTGGAGGGCTCGTTGGTAGATGATCACCCTGTAGATCAGCAAATATTTAGTCAGTGATCGTGCAAATTTCTTAAAGAATTCTTTGTCTTACTTGAGGCACAAAACCATTCTCATCGTCAGCTGAGTACACCAAGGAGATGAGTTGTCCTTCTGGGGATGTGTAGGAAACTGATCCTTGAGCCACGATCACGTCACTTGTATCGGGATTTGTAGCACGCTTCAGTGTTCCTGTTTCCTGACCCTTAATCCCATTGGCAGTTTCATAGCTGAAAAGAGAAGAGGAATTTCAAATTTAATCAGTTTATTTTTCTCACAGAGATCACAAGAAGATCACAAAGAGAACAGTAGAAAATTCAAAGAAGATCACAAAAAAAAATTCTAAAAAGATCAGAAATAAATTACAAGAAAATCACAAAAAGACCATAAAGAGAACACAATAAAATTCAAAGAAAATCGCAAAGAGATAACAAGAGAATTTCCAAAAAGATCACAAAGAAGATCACAAGAAAATCCTCAAAACGATCACAAGAAAATTCAATGAAGATCACTAAAAATCCCAAAAAAGATTACAAAGTGATCTCAAGAAAGTTCAAAGACAATCGAAAAGAGATCAAAAAGCGCCTGAAGATCGGCAGTTTTGTGATGATCAACCTCTCCTCTCTGAAAAGATCATTTCGATCTCATTGATGTGATCTTCTCATTCACGCAGTAAGGTCTTTACATTCAAACTACAAGATAGTCTCCATTAAAATAACAATCTTCTCACTTAAACTGTGATCTTCACACTCAACTTTGCGATCATTTCATTCAAAACTCTCAAAGATCTTTTCTAATTAAATCTATACAATCATCATGGGAGGAATTACGTTTATTCGAGAATTTATGATCATCGCAAAGGAAGGTAATGCAATTAGCAATGAATCGTTGACGATCACGATCATTTAGATGCAATTAAATTTAATTATATACCTATACTGATACGATCCATCTGGTTCTATGTTTGTGTCCTGACTAATGATGGCGATTGGATCACTTTTGGGGCCCTGAGGTGCTGCCAGGGTCCATACGGCCATCATAAGTACGCTGCTGCAGATGATCAACTGCCCAGAGGCATACAGAGAAAAAAAAATCACGATCAATTCCATTATTTAAGAAGAAGATAAATGATCACTTCATGGCCAAAAATGGATTAACGTGAAAAAAAAAGCATTCCTGGGAAAATTTAATTACTCACTTTCATGGTTAATTTAATAATCAAGAACTGCCGAAAAAAGAACAACAATGAAACAAATTCCTAACCACGCGATCACGCACCGATCTTCACTTTTTCGGGTGAGCTTTTATTTCTTTTTTTGCGGGGGCGTTTTGTGCTCTAACACAGAAGCACCTCAGACAAAGTTCTAACGAGGGAAATGCATTTGGTGTCTCTATTTATATGATCGCAGCATCTTTGGGGGGAATACTTACATTGTATATGCGGTGGACCTCCTCCCGCCACTTATTGCGCTGCACCATCACACCATAAAATGCAGTTTTATCGTTGCAAATGCGCGCGCGCAAGATGCCTCAAAATCCATTTACATAGTTGTTCTTATGCATAATGTTTGACTAATTAACATTAGATTGAGACGCGCGCGCGCTCTTTTCGCCCATCTCGAAATGCGTGAAAATTGGTGGTGTTTTTGGCAGCAATAAATCAGTGAAGTGGATGCATTTGCAAGACGTCGCCGTGTCCAATTTGTTATGCGATGCCCACAGTGGGGGATGTGTGTAGCATAGAGGTGAAGAAAATTGATGGAGCGATTGCAAATCCACACCTTCACTAACATCTCACAGCATCTATATGACTTTTTTCCGCATGAACTTACAATGAGTTGATTCCTCCTTAATGAAAAGTGTCTGATATTGAAACTAACCGTCTAATGTTTAAGTTTTTCTATTTTTAAAAAACTTTTTCTACTTTTTCTTAAGTTTTTATTGAATTAAATCTTTTTAAAATAAGAAAAATTCATTTATTTCATGGAAGGTGCTTAAGAGAACTTCAAGAATTTTACGTAGAAGACACTTAAACATTCTGAAGTAATAACCAGAAACTGCAAGAATTTTTACAATAAATCCATGAGAAAAATGTAACGATTTATAATTCATTAGCATAAAGATTTTTCAACAGAAATCATTAAAACTCTAATAAAAAAGTGTTTATCCTCGCTGTAAAACTGATTTAGTGAAAAACTGCTAGAATTTTTATTTTTTTTATATTTTCCCTTTAGAACGATATATTCTAAACAAATCGAAATAAATTTAAGTACAAGATTAATTCTTATTTAAAATATTAATAATAGATCATAAAAGAATAATCAAAAAAAGATAGAAGAAAAACTACAAGAATTTGAATGTAAAAAAGTTTTTGTTTCAGTCCAATTGAAAAAAAAAATTTAAATAAAAATTCTTGGTAAAATTAAAAATTAAGTATGCAAGAGTTTATGACACTTTAACCTTTCTAAAGGTTTAAGAAATAACTGCGAGAATTCTTTAAATTATAATACTTGGTATGCCACGATTGTGGTATAGCAACTAATAAGTATTATTACAAAATTATCAGTGTCACGTCTTTAGAGATTTTCGGACGCTCTAAAGTGTTAACAAAATTTTAACCAAAAACTGCTAGAAATCAAGATATTAATCAATGTTTCTGAAAATCAGTCAAGTTTGTTCTTTAAACTGCTAGAATTCTTTAAAAAAAAATTTAAACTTCCTCTCAAAATTATTTTTCAAATAAACAAAATACAAAGTTTTATCACAAAAATCTCAAATAGAACTAAAACAGCTTAGCTTAACTCTAGCGCATTATTCTCTCCCTCAAACAATATTCTCCTTCGTTTGTAAGGTAAACTCCTGCGGAGTTTCAGTGATGATTATCGGAAGATTAAATACGGTAGCGTATTGTTGTAATGTAAATAACACAGAAAAAAGACGTATAAATAAATGACGCTGCAGTGAGATCGTGCTTGCATTTCTCTGGGACGGGTGCTGTGGATGTAGAAGGTGATCTCGTGGCCACCACCCGTCACGGTGGGTGCGCAAAAATTGGGTTTGGTGGGCGCAATTTCGTGACCCACTGACCTTCTCCGGTGTAACTGCCCTCCTTGCACTGTGCACAAGAAATCCTCCAATTATATTGGCCTGGCCATGTGTGGAGGAATGGCGCCAAAATGAGAACAAGCGAATCGTGAGGAGATTGATCTTCGTGCGCGCGGTGAAGAAGGAGGAAAATCTTCTTTGCCAACACCATGTACAAAACGGATTTCTAATAAATGGGTGCATTCTGTGTGGTGGAGTTTATCATAAATTGCGGCTTTTTCGCCCAAGCCATTGTCTTTCACTTTACCAACACTTTGTGGTGTAGCATTGCATAATTCACTCATTATATTTTAATTCCTTAATTCTTTCGAGATTTTCTTCTTGTTTTTTATTTTACTGCAGCTCTCTTGGGGCACCCTGTGCTTGGGAAGAATTTTTTTCACAACAAAATAATTTTTAGAATAAATTTGGAACAACTTTGTAGTCAAAGAATTGCAGAAGAGGAAAAAAATTCCAAAGGAAAGGTGAGATGAAAATATGAGGTGGTGGATGGAAAATTAAGTGCGGCAGAAGAAGCGAAAGTATCTCGCTCCTCACCTAAGCATCGCAGCATTAAAGTTTGGTGTAAAATGTGAAGGTTAAATTGCATTCCATGTCCAGAGATGCAGGAGAGTTCAATTATGGTGTGCGCGATTAAATTGATGCTAATGCTATCAGTTTGCAATTTGATATTTGCATTCTACATTATTTAAATGTCTCGCAGAGACTTGTCAGTAGATCACAAAATATTTATATATTTATAAAAACATTTAATTCTCAAATGGAGCCAGGTCCGGTGTGTGGATGTTGCGCACATTTGATCAATTTGTAATGCAATTGGAGATGCGTCAGATGCGACAAGAGTTGGCAATAATCTTGCCATAATCGGTATCGAATGCTGCATTTATTGCTAAATGAATGTGATGTGTTGTTAGTGCCTAAAGGTGGGACGAAATGTATGTGTGGGCCAAAGCAGCTTAGAGTTCTCTGAAAATAAAAATAAACGAAGATTTGTATCTGTTTGTAAATCTGTTAAATCTTTATTTGACTGATAAAGAAAATTTTTGAATTTTCAAAATGAAAATCTAATGATTTTGTTAACACTTGGAGGACACGAATTTCTAACCTCAAACTTTGAGCCATTTTCTACTACAAATAAAATGTTTTTTCCAGATTTTCTTTTAACGAATTTCTAATATTTGAAGTCGATTAGTAGACATAGATGTAAAATTTATCATTGGATAGATTTAAATCTATGGCGGTTTAAAAAAGTCTAATTGGCAGCAATTACCAGTTTTGTCCTTCGATGTCAAAACAAGAAATATTTATTTGTTTTTTTTTAATCATGAAAACTTTTTATTTAAAAATAATTTTGCTTCAATACTCTAATTATATTTTTCAAAAAAAATCAGAATTTTTTCAAACAATTTAATATTTTTTTAAACAAATTCAGCATTAGGCCAAAATTCTAATATTACTTACACACACTCCATGCGTGGCGCTAAAATTTATCATCATTCTGTTCGTTTTAATCATCGTCCAGGGATATTTTAGGTCACATAAATTCTCTGTCACGAAGCTCTTTGAGAGATTAAATGCGTGAGGATTTTCTTAATCAGTTTTATTCTTTTGTAGAAAGGATGAACATGACAAGTTTTTATTATAGAAAAAAAATTCTTCAAAAAGAATCTCTAAAAAATTCTAAAAGAGAATTTCTTTAAAAAAAATCTGAAAGAGAATTTCTTGAAGAATTCTTAAAGAAGAATTTCTTGTAGAATTCTTGGCAATGAAAACTAGCGCTTACATGCAAATTAATGTAATTTGGTAAATAAGCTTTGGCTGCTTTAAGATTCATCTTGATTAGCTTTCGATTGAAGATACTTCAGGGCACGTTTAATGGCTTCTGGGATCTCGGGGATGTGGCTGCCAACGGGACGGAAGCCAAACTCATCAGCAACGTACTGCACAGAGACTATCTGGCCATCTGGAGCGGAGTAGGTGTAGCCCCCATTGACTAGTGGTCCGGAAGAATTTGTGAAGACTTGACTTTGCTGATGATTCCCCTCTTCCTGGCGTTGAATGCCACTCTCCAGGAGATTGAAGCTGAACTTGTATGATCCATCAGGGAGGGCAGGGCTGAGTTTGAAATTGTCCGGAGAGACAGCTTCGTAGGTACGGCGCCTGGATGATGGATCAGCAGCTATTGAGGAGTGTTGAGGAGGAGAAAATGCTGGAGCAGGAAGAGCAGGAGGAGGAACAGGGAATAAGCTCGGTGTCTCGTACTCAATGGGCTGCAATGTTGTGCACAAAAAGCATAATCATGAGAATGTTGAGGTGTTAATTCATTGAGCAAAATACCTTCAGAGTTGTCGTCGTCGTCACGGAGGGTTCCTCTGCAATCTGAGACGGTGTTGTTGATTTACGTTGCTCCCGCACTTGATCACGCCCTGTTGACCCCACTTTCACATCAACTGACGGCTTGGTCTGCGTGTGTTTTGCAATCCAAACAAGAGGCGAAAAAATATAAATATTCACTCTTTGGCATCATGCGTGATGGCAATCAAATACAATAAAAAATTACCGATGATGCTGTTGCCTGAATCTTTGTTCTTATTCTTGATCTCGATCTTGATCTAGAAGCTTGAGGTTTTGGAGGCTCTGGGGGCTTTGGAAGCTCAGAAGCTTGAGGAGGCTCCGAGAATGGAGGTAATTCAGATGTTGCAATGGTTGCATCCTGTCCAGCAGGTACAAAAGATGTTGCAGGCAGCGGTAATGGAGGAAGCTCAGATGTTGCAACTGTTGGAGCAACTTCCTGTGTCTTTCCTGGATCGTCTGACTTCACTTCCTCAAACGGAGGCAGGAGATCCTGCGAGAGTTCCTCAGGGATCGTCTGTCTCAATACTTGCCCACGTACTTCTTCCCTCGATTGCCCATGAATCTGCCCTCTAGCTTGTCCCCTAGTTTGCCCCAGGAATTGCCCAGAAGCACCCCAGATGCAAAGCAAAAGAATCACCTGGTGCGGAAATTCATTTTATGATCAAACACTGATAAAAGAAATCCACAAAACAACAAAAAATCCTTGGAAATTTTTCCACTTACCACGCAATGCTTCATCGTGGCTCATTTAGCACAGACTGGAAAGATCCACGAAAATTCCTACAGCTTTATACCAACGACACTTTTTTTTCCTCCTCGTTTCTTGCAAGAAAATGTCACACTACGCCGCGAGAAGATGCTGTAAAGTCGGAAGTTGTATCAGTTTGTGTCCTCTGTGCGCGCAGAGACGCACCCCAAAGGCATAATTTAATGAACAAAAAAAATCTCTTTGCATTCCCCCAAAAAATAAAATTGCAAAATCCCCAAGAAAAGAGCAAAAAGTACCAGAAATCTTGAACTTGAGCATGTGATCCAATTTTCTTCTCCAGCACGATAAAGGCCATCGTGAAGAATCCCCAAGGCTGGAACCCAAAAAGACGAGAATCTATAGAAAAACGTGAGATTTATGTCTTGGACTGGTTTCCAATCCATGCGGAGATTTTTTTTTATATTTGGCAAATAAAAAATCAGTAGAGTGAGCTTTTCGTACGCCACTGAAAAAGCTCAAGCGGTGAAGCTTTCAGTGTCAAAGTGAAGATCAATCGATGGATTCACATTGAAATTTTCTTCGCGATGCTGATGCGAATTAAAGCAGTTAGAGGGGGCTGCTAAATAATTTATTACATGTCTGAGGATTTTTTACATACGTGTAAAATATTCTTGGGGGAAAGGAAAGTAAAATGAATTGAATTCTTATGGAGAATTTAAGATTTTATAGAAAGTTCTGAGGAGAAGGAAGAAAAGAATTACTTTTATCAATAAATAAGCAGAAGTATAAGTAAAAAAAAAAACTTTTTATTTTAATTGTTTCTTTAAAACTAATTGTTATTTCATTACCAGGTGCCTCCACTGCAGTGAAGCTTCAAATTAATTTACAAACTCTGAATTTTAGGGATTTTGAAAAATTCAGAGTGGATGAATCTTTTTTTTTTGAAAATACAAATTAAATAAAATTATCTATTTTAGATGAGGACGCCCGATTGTACCCGGCGCCTCCACTTGCTTTATTTCTTGTAATGAAATTTAAACCAAATTAATTAATTTTATTAACCCTAAGGTTTAGGCCGCTTAGGCAATAATCTTTAAAGAATAATTCTCTTTTTATCACCTGTAAATTAATGGAGCTTTATCAAATAAAAAATCCACTAAAACAGAGCTACTACACATAATAAAACTACAACAATGAATGAGTTTATACTTGAATTTAATATCTCAACACCCAATTAGTTTATTTTTTTAATCAATTTAAGTAATTCTATATCCCACATATTTTATATATATTCCAAAAAAGTGATGCTACCAAAAGAAATAAAAGAATAATTTTAATGCGCAAAGGTCACATGAAGTCGCGAATAATAATTTATTCTTCATATTTTGGATATATAACCAAAAGCATCTAAAATTTCAACTAGTCAGCCCCTTGATTGAAATATCATTTCCAAATATCTCGTGTCGTGGATTTTTATGTTCTTTTTATTATGCTCATAAATCCGCAGCATAAAGACTATCAATTGATCTAATCAAATATTTTTTCTCTCTGTTATTTCAAAAGTAATTCTAAGTTCAAAAAAGTCAACTTTGGGCAAAAATTTATTTATTTATTCCAGAAAAAAAAAAGAAGTTCCTCGCCCTCGTGAAGGGCCGAAAAAACCACACGAGTCAATGATTTTGGGAGTGTTGGAAAAAAATCAAAATATTTTCCCAGCAGATGGATATTAATAAATGTTTTGAAATTTACATAAATTACAAATTCAATAGATGAACTAAATATTTTATCACCATCACCGAAGCGAGTGTTGGTTGGTGTTAAGTCTTTCAGCCTATTGTCCAAATAATTGCTGGCAAAACATTTTGGAACAAAAGGAGGATGCTGCCGGTGTGGATTATGTCATATATCAGTGGGTAAGGTGTGCGTGGCGACCTTGCCAACCTCTCAACGCCCGCGAAAGTGGATCAAATCGCGTGGCGCTTCCAGAAAGTGAAACCTGCTGATGAGACTTTTGGTGGAATTTTTAATTTAAAACTTTTTTTTGTTGTTGTTTTAATTTATTCAATCAGGAAGTTGGTTTTTTTTAAAGTCGTGGGAGAGAACAAGAAATTTACATTTTTGGGGAATGGACATCTTACGCCTTCCTCAGGCTAGCAACGTAGTTGAGAGCACGCTGGATGGCCTCTGGGATTGGTGGGGCAACGGGCAAATGAGCACCAACGGGCTGGAAGCCACCCTCATCGGCAACATAGTCCACACGGTACTTCTGACCATCATCACCGACGTACTCGTAGAATCCTGTGGCTCTCAGGGCTTCGGCATCGGTGTGCTTGTTCTCAACACGGCCAGATTCCTCAGCGAGGATCTTGTTCTCAGTCTCGTACAGGTAGTGGTAGCCATCTTCGTCATTGCTCTTGAGGTCCTGGACAATTCTCCAGCCACCCTCACCTTGGCCGTAGTTGCTCACGCGGCGGTAGTTATCTACGGGGGTAGCGAAGGCGTGTGGGGCAACGAAGGGGGCGGTCACGGGGGCAACAACGGCTGTTGGGACGAAAGCTGGACCAGATGGGCCGGTCTTGCCAGTCTGATGAACGTAGCGGCCGTCATTGAGGTTGCTACCAAGGAGAAAAGATGAAGGAAGCTCTTAAGACTGGAGATTTAAAAATTTTCTGGTAAAATCAATTGGTACGCCGCAGTAGCAGTAAAATTATTAATTATTTATCAGTAGATTTCCTAGCTTAGCCAGTAATTTTAAAAAATAACCGCTAGTCTTGAAAATTATCCAGTAATTTCATAAAATAAGTATTAGCTTTAGAATCAATGGGAGGGCTTTAAAGACGATCCAGTAGCTTCAGAAACTGATTACTAGCTTCAAAAATTAATTAGTAATTTCAGAAAATAATCAGAAGTTTCTGAAACTAGCCAGTTTATTACAGAATAAAATCGTTAGTTTCAGAAACGTGTCAATAGAATAAAAAAAATAATTATTTCCTATTACAAACTGCTGCTTAGGGTTCAAACCTATCAGTTAATTTCAGAACTGTAGCAGTAGAATTTAAAACTGTTCCAGTAAACTTGGAAACTGTACTGACTGCGCCAGGAAAAGTTTTAAAAATGTGGCAGAAAATTTCAGCCGTTAAACAAATTTTTGTTTCTTTATAGAAGAATTATTTGCTGCGCGCTGCAGTATCAGTAAGTTTCACAACTTTACCAGTATATTGAACAACTGAACAATGATTGGCTTCCATTAGGTCCCTCTAGTAATTACTTACAGATGCTTGTAGGGGTTGTCTACGTGGAAGTATTTGCCAGAGTCACGGCCATCATGAACGTAGTCATTGCGATCATGAACGTACTTTCCGCTGTCGTCGTGCACGTAACGTCCATCGGAGGCACCGTAGTACCTACCATCGAGAATGGGACGGAAGGTAGTTGTGTAGGAGAAGGGCCGGTATGTCTGGGCAGCGGCAACGCCCAAGAAAAGAGCAATCTGCAGAAGAAATCACGCTCTCTTTAGCATCCAAAAATTCACTTTTAAACACTTCTTTTCCCCACTAAATCTTACCAAGAAGAACTTCATTTTTTGCGGAGAAAAATTAAACCACCTTAATCCCCTTGTGATGAGAAAGTGTGACTGGTGTCTTCTGCTCAACGACTCATTCTTTTATATGGGCCACCACGCCACACTGTGAGACTGTATCAAAAACTCTTTTCGCACTAATATATTGGGATGATCTCTATCTGTCTTCGTTTTTTCTTTCAGAAAATCCACATTGAAGCATCCACAGAATTTGAAAGAGAAAAAAAAGAAGAGATGGAAAAATCTTCGAATACAAATTGAGCGACTTCCCAACGCGAGGCACTCCACAATCAGCAGCAAGAAGGACACACGACGACGTTTTAGTCCAAATACGCGGATCAAGTTTAGCTACGAAATTTATGGTTTTTCACACACATCGCCCGTGGATCCATCAATTATTTAGAGACTTGTTTCAAACGTAGATCACCTTACATCAATTTGTGCATCCGCTTACGTCTTTGTAGCCGCCTCATCTGCCTCTTCAACCTAATTTAAATTCGCCTCAACACACCCACATTATTGAAATTAATATTCCCCACCCCTGAGGCGATTCCTCAAACATTAGCAAGTGAGTGTCTTCTTCTTGATGATTTGTCACATTATTGAGCATTAATTTTAAAATGTCGAGGTGCATGTTTGAGGGCAAAAATTACATGCACTTTCGGGTTCGTCGCTTAAGTCTTTCGTTTTTCACGAGGAGCTCGTTCTGTGAAAAATAAGATTTTAATTGTGCAAAAAATTAGGGAAAAATTTCAATATTTTTTATGGCAAAGCTTTGTTATAAAGTTATCTGTTTTTAATGGTTTTGCGGACTTAAAAAAAACGAGAAGAATTTATGATGTGAAAATATTGGAATATTGCGAAATTAGTTCTTGGTGGATGAATGTCAAATTCTTGAGATTTTTGGGTGTGTGTTCATGGTTTAAATAATTTAATCTAAACAGAGTTATTTTCCTTGAATCTTCTGACCAGAAAATTTATTTCATTTCTTCCTCTCTTAAGTTTTTAAGCGTAAAAAGAGACAATTTTTATTATTTTAATATTTTTTTTTACTTAAGTATTAAAAATTTGAATTATTTTCATAATTGTTCATTACTCTCGTAAAGTATCTTTCTTAGTTGATATTTAATATTTAAAAAAAATCCCTATTTTATATTATTAATTTTTTTTACATATTTTTATTTTATTTTATTGAAAAAATCTTCAGAACAAAATTTTCTAAATTCGTAAGATATATTTGTTTCTTTTTTTATAAATCGAGTCTTAGGCCTTGTATATTATCTGGAGAATTTTAATAATTTTCCATGCAAAAATAATAAATTAAATCCTGAAAAGGCTTTTAATGGTTGTAATAAAATATTTTTTTTTATTAGAAAGCTCTGCAGTCCATCTAAGATAACTTAATTTTCCAATTTTCTTTAAAATTTCTTTTCCTAATTTTTTAGAAAGCCCCCTAAACTATTCTTAATATTTCCTAAATAATAAATTTTCATTTTTATTTCCTCGCAAATTTTCAAAATCCTAACTTTTTGAACATGTCAGCCTCCTCCAGATCGAGATAGTGACTGTTTTAGAGCTTCATAGAGTAGCGAAGATGTCTTATTAATATGCAAGCAGATAGAAGATTCAAAAGTCTATTTAATTATACCGCCTCGAGCACATTGAAAGATCAAGGTAGAGCCATCGAAAAATTTTTCAACACCCTCTAATTTACCGAGTCAGCATGCAAAAATTTGTAAACTTGTCGCACCATGCGTATATATTTATTGGCCACCAGACTGTATTCTATATTACCACAGAGCCCCAATAAAATACAAAATGTTAAAAACGAGAAGATTTTTTTTGGAAACTCGAAGATGAAGCTAAAAAAAAAGTTGCTCCAAATGTCACCAAAGTGAATTAAAAATGGTTTTTGTGGAGCATTCAAAGAAAACTTCTGAGGGAGATTTATTCGTATTCTAAGCTTTTATTCTTTTATCTACAATAGATATTAAATTTAAAGCATTAACATTTTTGTTGGCTGAAATGCAAGGATTTTTTTACGGGAGGATTTCTGCTTTGGCGTCATCCGATGACGATCACGGCGGAATCTTTTCAGGAAAAGCTTTGAATATTTATTATGTATTTCTCATGGAAATCTTGCAGAGCTTCTTTAGAGAATTTCAAGGCTCTCCTTCTTGATGTGCAGGAGTGCGAAACTTCTCTGTTACTAAAGAGTCTCTCAAAAGGTGAATGAATTAACAAATTGAGGGAAGATCGAACAAGAGAAGTTTGCAATAAAACTCAACGCAGATTTTTTGCATCAATGCAAATTAAATCATTCGGGGAGGTAATAAAATATTTTGCTAATTTTGCACCGTTTTGCTGGCAATTTATGGTGCCAATTTTTTGTGAAAAAGTTTTGTTTAAATCTCATCGATTTGTGGATTTTATAAAATTTAATTTAACATACTTTTGGGAGATTTAGTGGAAATCAATCGATGAATTTTGATTTCTTTGGATATTTTCAAGTTTCTTCGACACATTTTAGCAAAGAAAAAAAATCTCTTAAGACTTGCAAAGCTTTTAAATAAAACAAGAACAATTTTTGATACACTTTTGAGCTTTTTTTTATTTGTTTAAGAGTGTTTAAAAAATCACTTTAAAGCTAATTTCTAAAAGAAAAATTACAGAGGATTTATTCTAAACTTAGGACAATAATTTAATCGATCTTATTGGTTTATTCTTCTTTCTCAGCTCCTTCTTCTTTCTTTTCTTCTGTTGCAGAAGTCGCTGAACGACCTTCCCGAAGAATTTCAACATTCCTCTTTGGTGGCCTTGCCGTTGAACTCACAAAGATTATTTCCGTTGCAGATGGGAGAGATTTTTCCAACCCTTCAGGTTCTTTCCCCAATCTTGAGGATGTGGCTGCAGCATGATCTGGAAATCCGTATTCAAGAGGAATTTGGGGTTTGTCAACATTGAAGAAATTCTTCTTGAATGGATCTGAAAGTTCTTCTTTGTTTGCTGATGTCCTTAGAACTTCAATATTCTCCCCCTTAACGATGGAGCCAAGAGTTGATGAGGATCCTGTAAATCTCACATCCAACCTCAGAGGATTGAGAGAATCCTTGGATTTCTCAATGAGTTGACTTGCTTCCTGTGAGCTTCTGGACTTTGTGGGATCATGATTAGGGAATCCGTATTCCTGCGTAATTGTGGGCTTATCAATGTTGAAGACTTTGCTGCCAAAAGGATCAGTTTGTCCCCTCAAATTACTCGAAGCTCCAAGGATTTTATCCTGAATGCCTGTTGGATTAATTCGGGAGCCTATCTGTGAGGACCTCTCAGTTGAAGAGGAGAGAAGAATCGTCTCTGTTGCATCAAAATTGGGGGAAATTCGTTGATTTTCCGATGAGATTTTTGAATCTTTTCCATTGGAATTGGCACCAAAGGGATCGTGATGGGGAAAGCCGTATTCTTGATAAATTTGTGGCTTCTCAATGTAAAAGACATCCGTACGGAAGGGGTCAAGGTGGCTAGAAGGTAATTTTTAATTGTTTTTTTTACAAAATAAAATGAAGAAAAAAAGATCAAGGTTCACAAAAAAGGCAAACAAACTCTACGAAAAAGCCTTCCAAACCTTCTTCTACAGCCTGCAACAAAATTTTTTAACTCATTTTTATGCACAAGAAAAGCCATTTTTTTATTTTAGGAAATTATAACTTATTATTAAAAAAATTGATAATTTTATTACAAACTAATTTTTCTTTTAAGCCTATTATGTATTACAGACAAAAATTATATATATAAATGTAATGTATATGGTGAGCCACGTAGTGGGAAAATTTTGATAAATCTCTCCGCCAATTGCACACACAAAAACACAAAAAATGCTGCTCTTGACCCGTGTTTGACCTTTCTGCACGGTTTTTCACACTGCTCACGCCCGTCTATCGGGGCGAACAATACTCGTTCGAATGCAACTAAAATGTGGGATGAATAAAAAGTCTTCGTTTAGTGGAAGTTTTTTTGCCAAAAAAAATACTCAAAATAATGAGCTTTTGTAGCTTTTTGGCACATGCAGTTCAGCTGCGGTGTGTATTTAATTAGTATGTAGCTACCAACAAAATTCCTCCAACATCATGCTCTTTTGGATGGAGGGGGCTATTTTATGCAAATTAATTGGCAATTAATGAAGCGGAATATGATCAATAAAATTAAATTTGTGACATACGCCACGCGAATACAAATGACCATTTAATTCTCTCTCATTCGTACCCAGTGTCCCTCGGCACACTTTTTCCACGAAAATATTACAAAAATGAGAGAAGAAACAAAAACACCCACAGAGGGGAAATGTGCCTCAAATTGTGAAACCCGCCCCCATTGCTCAATGCATATTTTCTCAATCTTCTCACATTTGTTATCAAGCTTGTTTTTTCTTTTGAGGAATTTTTCTTCAATGCTCATTTGCATTCACGCAGGAATTTTTTGGGTGTTACGTCGACCGACCAATTGACAGATTATGGTGTTTTATGAGATCGTTTAGTGCATGTTTCAGAGCTCATCACATGGTTCACACAATATTTTTTCTCAATTTAAAATGACATTCAAATAACAAAAATGTTGGAATTTGATACACAACACCAGAAGCCGCGCCATGGGTTTGATTGAAAATTATTCAGATCGCATGCATTTGAATTTGAATGAAGATGACATTTTTTCTGTACAGTGGAGTGTCTGCAGAACGAACTGAACTTGTTTAACGAATTTTTGTTTATCGAGTTTTCTTATTAGATAATTTCAAGATTTTCTTTGCTAAATGAATTTTTAAAAGTTTTTTTTACAGTGAATGAACTACAGAACGAATTTTATTTTTACTAAAATGCTTTAGAAAAATTTTAAAATTGAAAGAACTTTTTATTTTTCTGCCAAACGAAATATTTTTTTCACTAAATTATTATTCTTAAATCCTTTTACGAGTGTTAAACCACAAAACCTGGAGTATTAGGTCCTGGAGTTTACAAAAAACATTTTAGTTACCTTTAGGCATATTTTGAGTCAACATAAAAAATTTTGGAGTGCCAAAAATTCTGAGATAAGGAAAAAATTAAAGGTTTTCCGAAACTTCCGTTTGAATTGAATTTATTTTAAAAACCGTGAATATCTCGAATTGAACTGAAACTCTTTTACCTTTAAAGAATTTTTTTTCAGCTCTACAAGCAATTAAAAATAAAATAAAAAAATCCTCCATACACTCGTTTGTAGTGGGGATAATAAAGATTATTATTATTATAAAATAAAAAAAAATAAATTCAGTTTTTTTTTAAATTATTTCTTATTATTTTTAAGATCTTTCAACTGCTCATCCAATCTCATTTTCATTCTCAGTGAAAAAAATCATTCCACGTGGAATTAATTAAAAGAAATAAATTAAAAGAACACATATTTGCTTAATTTTCAGATAAATAAATATTCATAAAAAACTGAATAATTAATTAAAAAAAAACTGTCTCAATGTCGCTCAGAATCATCAAAAAAATTATATATTTTTTAACTATAAATTCACTTTAAATATAACTTCAAACACCTTAAGTTTAGCACTTAAAAAAATAATTCCATTAAGCCACCACCTATAATTCTTTTGAGAATATTTCTCATCATGCAGATGACTTAAGCTTCCAATTAAATTAGGAAATAAATTGAAAAAAAATTAGAGAATTTTCCTACCTGTACTCTCCCTTGGGCTCAATGTCATGGATGTAGGGGTTGTCTTCGTGAATGTAGGGATTGTCGAGGTGGGAGTATGGTCCATAGCCACCATCGTATGGAATGTGGACGTGAATGTACTTCCCCTTCTCACGTTGATCATGGACATGGACATAGCGCCACTTTGCTGGATTCTCCTCATATTTTCCTTTATCAATGACAAGCAATAAATTTTGTTTTTTAGCCTCATTTGTCGACAAAATGTAACTTCCAGATTAATTAGCTCTAATCCCAAAATTGGTTATTTGATTTGCATAAAATTTGAATGCAAAAAAAAATTCCGCTCTACATTTTTTTTATGGTTTTTTTGGTGGTGGTGGATAAAAGTCAAGGATGGGATGAAGAATGATTTAAGTGTTGTGGAAGGGATAAAAAATCGACTAACTTATATTACCATTGTCCTCGTGAACATACTGTCCTTTCTTTGCGTACTGATTGGGTTTGTATTTGCCATCATCAATCCCCTGCGATGGGACGAAAGCAGCGATCAATACCTGCAAATTAATGTTGATTTTGTTGCATTAACGTAGCAAAATAAAATTAATTAATTCACAAGAGATATTTTGCAGCAGCTGAGTGAGTGGTACAAAGTAAATGGCTTTGAAAAGGATGATTTGTACGGCAAGTTGGTGATATTTTGAGGGAGAAAAATTGCGATCACCAATGCAAATTAGTGCAATTTGTATGCACACAAGCAGTTGCAAAGTTGTACGACTTTGCTCCAACACACAACTATTTATTTTTTCTTTAAAGAAAATAAAATTTAGCACTGAAAGAGCTTTAGAAACTTGAAAGGAAAAAAAGATTAAAGAAAATTCACTTTGAGAGGGTTTGAAGGAAAAATTCGTGTGAAGGATACTCACAATGATCGTGGCAAAAAGTATCCTACAATCCATGATAGAAGATCACTCACAAACTTCCACGATAAACACAAGAAAAATTATAAAATAATTCTTTTGCTGAGATTTTTGTAAAAAAGCTCTAACCGTCACTTTTTGCGCGCTCAAGAAGAAATGCGAGTGGCTGATTAAGCGTCACATTTAAATACTCTTGCCCCTGATGCGAGCTTTCGCATGTATTGGGTGATCTTCGCAAGAGATCATCACCCACAGACGCACAACGCGATCTCCGGGAGGATGAGTAATCAGCTCGTGGCGTGAATTATCCAAAAATTAATAAAAGAAAAATATTTTACTGGGGCGGACGCGTTCATGGGAAGGATTTGTGTGACGATCTCTTTTTTTTCTTCTCTTCTTAAATATGCGCACCATCAGGGCTAAATGGAGCTAAAAAAAAAGCATCGCAAATGGAGCGCAAATTGTCACCTCGTGCCATCCTATGGGGACATTTATTGGTAATTTTCGTGGGACATTTATTGAATATTTCTCGTATTTATTGAATACATCTTCACACCCGCCAATGCACATAATCGATGCGAAAACAACGATGGAAAAAAAATTCCTACCTCATAAGTGTGGATATTTTATGGCACGTTGATGAACTCTCTCAACACATTTAGCCGTCATATTTAAGAAGAAAAATTCTCCCAGAGTTGTAACCTCGAGGTCGCGATTTAACCGAATTATGGGGTGATTGGTGTACAATGCATTGAATAGCTTGGCAATTGCCAAGCAATGAGCCGAGCCAAAGAGCCAGCCAAAAGTCACAGCGACATGAGAAAGAATTGTCATGTTAATTTTTTATACCTTCAGGAAATTCAACATTTCGTGAGTTCCGGACAACACCTTTTTTGTCCAATTAAAACCCAGAAGAATATTTATTTTTACACCGAAGATGATCTTGACTCTCTGTGAGGCGCCATGACGGGTTTAACGGATAATTCCATTTAATTGAGCTTTTTATTCGCTACATATAAAATATAGCAACATTATATATTTTTTGCAGTTGGTTATTTTTGCTCTTTAGAGAGCAATTTGGGATCAAAACCAATTTTATTTCATTGACCTTTTGCATTGGAATTTGGCGCATCCAAATTGAAAGGTAAAGTGGATGTTATTTTGCAACAAAAAGGCAATCGTCAAACTCCCAAAAGCACCCACGCTCAATCTTATCGAAAAGCAATAAAAGCCACGAGTTGCGCGAGGAAATGATCGAGAAAAAAATTTTTCTGGCGCGCGTGAAATTCCACGTGCCATCCGAGATGTCGTCATTGCCTCCGACTTAATCTGCATTACATTTTCTTCTTCATTCTTTCTTTGACTCACACAGTCAATTTTTGTGAATCTTCCGCAGTATAAATTTTCTCGCGGAGATATCACGAAAAATTCATGACGCAGGCGACAGTGGAGTTGTGATAAATAAAATTCCAGTGAATTTGGATCAAACGCATTTTGCGCATCAAAACAACTCAATAAATTGAAGAGTCTCATTTCGAAAAAATCCAGTCGAATCAGAAGAAGATTTTATATTTAAAAAAAATCCCCTGGCGCTGTAGAAATGCCCGCCTGTCGCCCATGCAATCGATTAAGGTGTCGCCGATGAAACCCATGATGAGGCCACGAGGAATCTGGAGGTCAATGCCTAAGTGGCGCGTCTTCCTGGCCCCCTCGCACCGCATACCTGCGACGCCATCCGGCAGCCAAAGCATATTTTTCGGTTATTATGTTTTTGCACTTTTTATAGCCCCCACAAATTCCGCAATCAAATAATTTAATCAAATTTCTCGCGTCGCGCGATAAAATCCGCATGATTCTTTGCCCCCATAAATGGGAGAATGTGTGGCAGTAAGAGGATCTTAGCAGCTGTTTTCTTCCTTTTCACATGGCACGCAATTTATGAGGTGCACGCCGATCATTTATAGCCGGCTACCAGAGGTAGAATTTATAAATTTGCAAATTTGGGAATAGCACAACATCTCCCTTGCCGGGAAAATTCTAAATTCTTGGGTTTTCATTGAAATACTATGAAAAAAATTAGCTTAAAAATTTAATTAAAAACGAAAAAAAATTTTAAACACAAAAAAATCCTAATTTACAATTTTTCTTTAAACTTTTTCAAACTCTCAGCGATCGTTAGAACTTATCCATATATTGGATAAACAGAACATTCATCAAGGGGATTAGCAACTCTTTACCTACATTGCGTTTGTGTTTCATTGAGATAGGTCAGAAATGAATTACAATGCAAATGTGAAGATGAAATTTAAAAATTATTCCCGGAATGTCATAGATATTCAGGAATGTTGAATAAGAATTGAAAAATATCTGCAAGCTTTAGCAATGTAAATGCTAAAAAATACGTTTGATGAAAGCTCTGAGTCATTTATATACTTACTAATTCTACTAGAAACTCTATATAGGGAATTCCGGAAGTTTTCATTTAATTTGTTCAATTTAAATCTGAATATTTTGTATGAAATCTACTGAAAAAATCATTAAACATACTTTTAATTAACAAAACAACTTTCTTTTAAACTTCAAAATAATTTAATTTTAAATCTAGCTCAAAACATAAATTCTAGTCGTTAATTATCCTATTCTAATTATCTTGTAAAATAGTTTAATTGTTTTCTAATAATTTTTTTTTTTAATTTTTAGAAGAAAGCCTTAGCAGCTTTAGCCAAGATTTTTGAATCATTCACAACAAATTAAAAGTTAAAAGCTCTTTTGTGATTTAAATTTACTTCACAGCTCCTGAAAATGTTTCTGATGGAGGTTTAAGACCCTTGAAAGTTTCCCTAAAGCTCATAAAGCTCTCATATAATTCTTAAATTTATCACTCATAATAAAATAGCCTTTCAACCGCGGCTAGCCATCTAAATTCCTACGGCACAATCCTCAAACGTAGCCACTGCAATCGTAAATTCCACACAATGCATAAGACCACCAAACAGCAGCAATCAATGCCAAAAATAAACCTGCGAGATGTTTTTTTTTAAAGCCAACCTTCGTCGGGAATTGCCATAAATCCACACGATATCGCTTACAAAATATTCAATATATGTAAAAAAAACTCTTATGCGCGTCTCTAGTTCCAAAAAATTCCCAACAAGGCTGTTTTTGCATTTTTTCGCAGTGCATTTCGCGATACTTCCTCCCACGGATTGATCGTAAATTAAAAGAACAAGAGCGAAACATTCCACACTGAGGAAGCTTTTTCGTATATAATCAATTTGCTTTTTATTTTGTTTTGGAATCATCGCTTTAACAGTGGAGGCGCCTGGTGATGCTAATTTCGGGGTGGATTGGCAGCTAGGTAGGCGAGGAGTTTCTCAATTTCTGGGGGGATTTTGGGGATATGATCACCACGTGGGGCAAATCCATTGGCATCAGCCACATAGTCCACCCTGTAGACTTGTCCATCGTCTCCGGTGTACTGATAGAATCCTTGACTCTTGAGTCCTTCATCTTCACGTTCAACACGCCCCGATTCCTCAGCTAAGATGCCATTTTCCGTTTCATATCTGCGTGATGAAAAAAAGAGTTTTAATGAGCTTCATGTTTGCCGAAAGTTCTGCAAAAGCTTTGGAAAAATTTCAAACTGTTATACAGATAATGGTAACCGTCCACTGTGACATCACTCTCCTGCCGAAGAGTCTGCCAGCCACCATTTCCTCTCCCATCTGCTGGAGCTGCACGCAATTGCGCCAAAATTGGTTGTGCTGGCGGTGGAGGAGGTGGGGGAGGCGGGGGAGGTGGGGAGGCTGTGCGTGGACGTGTGGGTGCTGTCACGATAACAGGAGCAGCTGTAGTTACAGGAGGTGGCGCCTGGGAGACAGTTGTAACGCGGAAACGATCACTCTGAAAGCCTCCACGGGGAAAAGGACTTCCGCCACCAATGTAGGCGCCACCACCACCACCTCCACCGGTATACTGCCCCCTTGAGCCATCCCCAACGTGGGTGTACCTTCCCTCGTTTCCTGGAATGTACCTTTATGGAGGGAAAAATGGGAAAATTCTCTCAATTTTCTCTTATAAAAGAATTTAAGAATTTGGGATTAATTAAATTGCAAAAATTACAAAAATATCGTTGAAAAAATTTGTACATAAACTGACCAAAATTCTCTCTAAAGTTCTTTAATTTTTCTTTTAAAAATTTCAGCAAAAACAATTAATCATCACTCACTTTTTTCTTTGAAATTTTATAAGAAAGAATTTCATTTTACCTTCCATCATTTTCACCTCTGTATTGTCCATCATTAGCCCCTCGATACCTTCCATCGCTGAATCTGGGAGCAGAGGTTGTTTGTTGACCTCTAACACTGTCCAGCACCAGGAAAGTGGCCAAGATGAGAAGCCACAGCCCCTGAAAAACGCCCCCAAAGAATTCCAAAAAACACATAATCAAAAGATATTCAAAAAATTCACACAAAAAAATAATTTTCAACTAACCGAAAGTTCCTTCATGTTGTAAAAAAATTTCTTTGAGTTTAGAATTGAACGCGGTGTCTTGGAAAAGTCACCATCTGCTCATCTTCACATGACTTTATATACAGCAGTGGGTGGGTGATATGAGGTGATTACATGGGGAAATTTACAATCCAGTTTACCGATGGAAAATGCAACTTTTTGATTATTCAAAAATCATTACGCTCTAAATGTCTCCCGCGCCTCGAGGCTCTCTGACATTAGAACGCATCGCTGGTGTCATAATAATTGGCAAATATTAATGCAAAATATCATCAATGTGTCGTTCATAATTAACTCCTCACTGTGAATTTATGCGCGACATATTTAACATGGCATCACGTCTCACATTATGATGGATATGGCTTCATATGAAGCCATTTTGGTGACAGCATTATGGTGCAGCGGCATTATGCAAACGATGCTGCAGACGCGGTAGTGCATGGCCAATAAATTCAAGATCAAAAGTAAAAATTTTATTATAAAAGAAAAGAGAAAATTCACACACTTTTAATTCTTCTCGTTGTGTGGCTTTTGTGGGGGAATTACAGGTGAATAGAGGAAGGCGCGAAATTGCCCTATTAATTGCACAACAATGCTGCTTGAGAGTTTTGTTTACTCAATTTTAAAAGCTTCGCATTTTCTTTGCTAATTTTTCTATTGAAATTATGTGTATTTTGTTTTATTATAATTAAAAATAATAATTTATTTAGGAAATTGTTTTGTGATCTCTTTGCTTTCGGTATTTCACAGTGAGGGTCATGGAAAGTGACTATAAATGAGATTGAATAAAACTCTTAAAAAAAATTAATGTAACGGACAAAATTTGAAAATTATTTTAATTTAATTTATAGCCTTTTTGTGGTTAATGTTTAGTAGTTATTTGCCCCTTTACTTTACAATGAAGCATTATAAAATTTTCCTAAGATTACCCCGTAAAACAGATTCCAGCCATTTAATCCCAATTGTTGTATCCCCTCTTTGATTTGTACATACAGGGAATGAGACGTCTTATCAAAATTATTTTTCTACTGAATCGATGAGCATAAATTTATCTTATCAGCCATTTTCCCTTTTTATTCTTCCAGCAAATAAAAGTCAATAAAGATAAATAAACTTGGCTTATTCAACTCTTATTTGAATATTTTATCATTCATTTAGTATTCCTCATGAAGGAAAGGAAGATTTTGTGTCTATTCCTTTTAGTTTTCTTCATTTTTTCTTCTATAAATCGTACAAATGGTAAAGTCCTTAAAGTTCTTTTTAATGTCATTAAAATTTAATTGAGAAATCTTTCTCTTCCATTCTTTCAGCTTTGAGATGCTACGCCTGCAACTACTTACAGGCCCAGCATAATGACACATCTTGCATTAATAATTCTAAAAATAATAATGGAAGGAATGTTATTTTTTGTGCGGAGAAATTCTGCACAATTACGAGGCAAAAATCAATCAAATATCCCTATGGGCAGATTTATAGCTTCTCAAGATCCTGCGAGGAATCACCTTTGGTAAGACCTTTGGTTGCTTTTTAAATGAACTTTCAATCCTTAATTAAGTGATTTTCTTGCAGTTTCTCAACACTGCCATCATCTATGGCTTCTATAAATATTATTTTCAAGCCTGTACGACAGATTTGTGCAACAACGGTGAGAATTTTTCATATTTTCAAGAAGTTAAAATTACTAAAAAACATTTTTTTTCTTCAGAAAGTGGCATTCAGTTTGAAATAACCGATCGCTGGCCTTGGTGGGCTGATGCTGCTAATCCTCAAGGAAATATTATTGTCCCAGGAATTGAGGGAAGAAGTTCCCACAGTGTCCCTGGAAAGATTCTTTTAGTTGTTCTTTTCTTACTTATTTTGGTGAATTTCAATTAAATGATTGGTTGACAAAAAGAACAGAATATTCTTTTGAATAAATCAGAATAATCTTCTAATTAAAATCAATAATTATTTTTTAAATAATAAAATCCATAATTTCACTTAAAAATTCAAAAAATCTTCGTTAAAAAGTATTTTAATTTGATCAAAAAATTGAGCAGAAAACAACATAAAATTTCTTACTGATAAACCCCCCACAAATTGCATTTAATTAAATTATCTCCCACACGGGGAACTCATCTGTATTTAATACGCGTAATAAAATACCAATCAGCAGCAATTTAAGCTGCTTTTAAGCTGTGCCTCGTTGCACTTTTGCTTTCAAACAGTGAGAAAAATGTGCAAGAGTTTTTTTTTTGCCACAAACACGAATAAAAAAAAGTTTCTGGGTCATTTTTCCAAACAAACTGCTGTGTCGTGCTTTAGCTCAATTCACACACCAATTTGCTAAATTAATTAGCTGTGATTAAGGGGGGTTTGTGATGCAATATGAAAGTAATGAGACAGTTTGGCGGTTTTTTTTTACCTATTTTATTATGACTCTAAGGAATGATCTATTGTTGGGGGAATAAGAAGGGGTTCATTCGTCGGGGGTGGAGGGTGGTGGTTTTGTTGAACTTCCTGCGTATTTACATGGAGTTGGGGAGGAGAGGAAAGGTAACTTTGGGAGGAGATTTTGAAGGTGGTTGACTTAGTTCTTGGTTGGTGCTGGTGGTGGCAGAGACAGCAGGTACTTGACGGCCCTTTCGATGGCCTCTGGCACGGGTGGTGGCACGGGCAGATGATCACCAGTTGGCTGGTAGCCATTCTCATCGGCAATGTAGGTCAGATGCACAGCCTGGCCTTCGGGGGAGGTGTATCCAAAGTGACCTTGAGCAACCTAGAAGGTCAGAAAAAAAGAAGACGAAAGAAATTGAGAAGGAGTTGCATCTCTGCACACCGCGTGGGCCCCAGCCGTGACATTCTAAGAAATTAACTTCCAACAAGAAGTAAATCATCATGCGAAATGCACCACAATGTTGCACAACATCTCTATATAATTTTGCATTAAAAGCGCGCTCTTTTCCGCGCTCATGAGATGTTTTGGCAAAATCAGGAGGGGAAGTCTTCGTTTATTTTTTTTTCTTCATCATCATCTGTGTTAAATGCTAAAATTTATGGGTGACCTTTTGGCACAAACAACAATGATAGCAAAATTGCCTTTCGGCCTGTTCTTTGCTGCTGCATTTGAATAAAGTACAAAATTGGTTGTCTGAATTGAAAGAAAGTTCACCATCTTGGCGGTGTCATTTAATTACCTCCAACAACCCACAAGACGGCGGGAAGGAGGAGGATGCCAAAAGTGCAGCAACATGCCAAACTTGTCCGCATATTGCATAATCCACGTGGAATAATGTAAGTCTTTGTATGGTTTCTTTTTCAATTTAAAATTTTCCTTTCATTAGATTTTGTGTTGTGATATTTTTGAGACGAGGAAGTTTTTCTCAGGTAAGTTTTTGTCTCTCAGATCCATCTATAAATTGTTTTATGTTCAAAACTATAGCAAAATTACATTAGATTCCAATTCTTGATTGATTTTCTTTTCTGTTTACTGAGATAAATCAATTGTAGAAATTTTGAAGCTTTCTTTTTTTGATATCTTTAACGTTTTTCCTTTCATTTGAATTTAAAATAAAGCAAATCGGACTAGTAGATCCAAAGAAATGAAGGAAAATTAATTGAGAAATAAAACAAAATGGCGTCAAGGAATCCTAACCTCTTTCATAGAGTATTCGTTAAGTTTATTTTCGTGAAATATTTATTCGTTCACTGGAATCTCTCCCTAATGTTGAGAGCTTTAAATTGCTTTCGTTAAATGCATTTTCGTTGAATTGTTTTATGTTTTACTTTAAATGGTTGCAAAACTTTTCCTTTAAAATTTCGTTCGTTAAGAAAATCTTCGTTAAGTAAAAAATTTACGTGAAATCCTTCAGGAAGAAACTCACCTGAGCATCAGTCTCCTTGTCAATGTTCTTGAGGAATCCCTGGGATTCAGCAACAATGCCATTTCCGGTCTCATAGGCGTACTGGTAGGTACCATCGGGGTTCACAACTTGATCATTTCGGAGGATTGGCACTTGCTCATGTCCTGTGAGTTTATCAGCGGCAACAACGGCCAGGATGGCGCAGGCAACAATCTGAAAATATCCACATTTTGATCACTTTCACTTTCCACGACGCCATTCAAAAAAGAATCTTCTTCACAGCACAAGGAAAAGAAATTCCTTTAAAAAAAAGAAAACTCACAGCGAATTTCATGGTGGATTTTTTGGGATGTTCGGTGCTACGGAACTTTTTAATCTGATGAATCCTCCTTGGCCTGGCTCATATTTATACCCAAAATTAGCTCGCCAAAATGAAGGGGTTTTTTTGGTGTTTGCATTTTTAATCACTCAGTCCGTTGAAATTTGTCTCAAATCTCGATGGTCATCTGGAAAATCCACATAGAGGTGATTTTTTTATATATACATATATAAAACATACATAATTTTTATATAAAAATAGCCGCATAGCGAAGAGGTCGGCTGTGAAGAAGTCACATGCGACCACCACATGCTGTTTGACTTTAAATTTATTCAGAAAACCATCAGAAAGGTCGTGAAGATCGCCGGCACCAATACGTCCATAAACTTAGACTTTTTGCACTCACCTAGGTAAGAGGTTTACTAAATTTAATTATTTATTAATTTAATTGCGATTTTCTTAAGCATATTTATGATGCTAAATTTGATGAGGAATGCTGTGGGGATTAAAGCTCTGAGGAAAGCTCGAAAACCTCTTCAAAACTATTTTTGTAATAAATTTAAAAAACATTGATTAAAGGACTTTATTCGCTTTTGTATGGGAAGTATTCTCATTTTAGGAAATAATCAGCACATGAAGAGTTTTGAAAAATGAATAAGAAACTATCTAAAGAATTTTGAATTTTCACTAGAAGATCAAACGGAAACAACCAGAAAAAATTAGTTAAAAAAATTAACATAATGACGTCACAAATGTGTTTGTTTTTTGACTTTTGAAAGGGAAAATATTAATAAGTCAAAAGGAACAAAAATCTTTGTAAAACAAACTTTCTATTCTGAAGAAAAACTATCAATAAGAAAATTTTTGAAAATTCATTTTCCCAAAAACAAATAAAATATTAAAACCTCAAAAGAGAGGCATGGGATGATAAACCCCCTGGGAGTTATCTTGAAGAGCTTTGATGATGAGATACAATAAAAATCTTTGACGAAGAAGAAGAAACTGTTACAACCAGTCCAGCGGAGGAGAATCACACGGCGAGTTTCTACTTATCGAAATCGAAAGTGATTGCGAAATATATAAAAAAATATATATTTAAATAAATAGGTATTTGTGTTTAGTTTTGAATATTCAAAAGAAATCTCATTGGGGAATTAATTGTGTGTGATGACTGCGGTGTGGCGAAGATGTTGAGGATGATTTGCTGTAACCTTGACAAAGGCCTGAATTAATTAAGTTTTTTTATTTAATTTTTCACAGGTGATTAAGAGATGTGACATTCCTATTAGATAATCTCTCTTTTGGGCAAAAGAAGATGAAGAAGAAAAAAGAAGAAGAGACTCCGCCCGGTACCTTCGAACGCGACGTCTTAAATCATCATGAGGGCAATTTTAAGAAGTCGTCGCATGGCTCGGTTGAAGGTGAGAGTGTTAAAATCTGCACACAATGATGAGATTAGATTTATGAGCCCAAAAGTCACTAAACAACCTCATCTATTTTTATTCGTCCCGCTAATAAGTTGCACGAGGAAGTTGCTCATAAAAATCTTCTCGTTTTTTTTGCTACCATTCTTCGTATACATAAGAATTCTTTTGGCCAGTTTCCAAGGGGGGCGACATCACACATCACCTGGACCTCATCGCCGATTGTTGTGTAACTTTCCTCGCCGGAGATTCTGCCGCAATTCTCACCCAAGTGGTTTTACCTTGATATTAAGAAGAAGATGAAAAAAAACCGTCAGCATCTGAGCTGATCCTCCGCCATGGCACCTACTTTGTGAGCATCATCATTATAAATATTCCGCATAAAAGCGCTTCCAGCACTTTTGCCACCAATCATTTTGCCAATAAATTGTACGATATGCATGCAAAATTTCAAGTGTGTAATCATGTTATGTAGAAATTGACAATCAACTCGATGGATTGTCTCTACTTTTGAAGAGCTGATGCTTGTTAAGTGTCTATTACGGGTGTTGCGCTGCGGGTTTTCTTGCTTTTCTGGCTCTTCCAAAAAATTCCTCCATGGGTGGCGCAATTGCACTTTAAAAATCTTTTTTTTTTTTCAATGCCTAAGAATTTTGCATTAAAATCTGATTGGAAAACTGACGGGAACTAAAATCAGGGGAGTCTAGGGTAAACGTCTAGGGTAAATGTCCTTTCGGAAGAATTAGACAAGGATCAGTAGATTATAATCTTAATGATTTAAACAAATCCTTGTTCTATTTTTCAAAATTTTAAAGATTCGGATTTGCACTGTTCGATCGATCTTTGACTGACGCTCTGGAAGAACGGGAAGAACATACTCCTGAACTAGATTTAAAATCCTCAAAGAAAAAGAAGAATTTAAACGATCTTGGATACTGAAAGAATTCTAATTTTATTAAGAAAACTTTCTTTCCACAAATCTTAATTGATTTATTTAAGGAAAGTTGCATTACGGTCATTATTTGATCCCATAATAAAGAAAAAAAATATATTCAAACTAAAAAAAAAATTCAAACTCCCTGCCCATCTTTTCCCCTAAAAAAATCTCACAAATGCAATCGCCAGCAAACGGCTTCTTCGCACTTTTAGCTCTCTCGTTGGACAGAGTGGAAAATTTTACGCAGCTTCCACGGCATTTAAAAGCTCTGCGACTGCGTCTTCCGCGGAGGTGAAGAAGCTTAAATAATAAATTACCATCATCGATCATGATCAACCAGCTGTGATATATAATTTTTCACTATTAAATACAATTCAGTCAATTTTGTATTTACAAAATATTTATTTCTCATAATTCTCTCACGTTTCATTTATATAAAATAAAAAAAGAGTAATGTTTTGTAATTTGTTGGTAATAAATGCAATTTTTGTAAGTGATTTTTTTTTCAAATAGGCACCCGGTACAAATTGTGAAACAGCAGTCTCTCATCCACTTTGCCTTTTTTGTGAATTTCTTTTACAAAAATATTTTTTTTAATAAAAATTTTTCTAAATTTTCCTCTCAGAGGAGGAAGTTTTTTTTCAAGAGAATTTTCTTTCGCGTGACTCAATAAATATAAGTACTGGCAGGTTCTTGAATAGATTCACATTTTTCTTGGATTTTTTTTAAAGGAAGTCAGATCCTTTCTTTTTCTGGAGGATGTTGTGGGTATCTACAGTCGCTGTGGGGCATCTGTTGTGGGAAGACTGGCGAGGTATTCAAGTGCCCGCTGGATCGCTGGTGGGATTGGGGGTGGGGTTGGGATGTGATCGCCCTGAAACACAACAAGGGGTTATTCATTGAGAAAATTAAAATACGTCTTAAGAATAAAATTTTTATACCTGAGGCTGGAATCCATTCTCATCAGCAATGTACGTGACTCGGATCAGTGTTCCATCTGGAGCCGTGTAGGAATATTCACCTTGAGCCACCTGCGGGTGAAGAAAAGACAGAGAATTAAGTGAATGAACAGCCCCCACCAGGGTATCAAGTCAACTTTGCCCTCACAGTCAGACAATTGCCGAATGGTTGTGTGCAAATAAATCAACGCGGAGGTGCACAATTTGCGCGGGATTGTCTATTTGGACACACTTTTGTCTTTATTTTTTTCTCTCTTATTTTGCCACACCGGGTGGGACTTTCTCACACCCGAAACGGCACCCACATTGCAAGAAGGCGCGAAATTGTGCCTCTCTTGTGAAATTTTAATGTGATTTTCTCCCAAGATTTTGTGCCTTTTGCATTTGCATGTCTCTTTACTAACTTTCGGGTCATCTAACCTGTGCTTCCTCCTCGGTGCCGGCATTCTTGAGGAAACCCGTCTCCTCGGCGGCAATCCCATTGCCCGTCTCGTAGGCGTATTTGTAGGTCCCATCGAAATTGACTTCTTGCTCCTGGCGGAGGATTGGGATGGGTTCAGTTGTGGGTCCCAGGGCGGGTGCCTGTGGGGCTGCAGCCACGCAGGTGAGTGTCAGTGCAACGGACAAGATCTACGAAGAATTTAAGAATGTGGAGGAATTATTACAAAATTCTTAATAAGGGAATAAGTTAATTATTCTGCAAATAAGTGTGGGAAGTCAGTGGAGGCGCCTGGTATCAAGCGTCTCCATTGCTTAAAAACTTATGATATAAAGATTGATTGATAAAAAAAGGATTTTACGACATTTTTTTCGATTAATTCATTTGATTGATTTATTTAATAAATTTTCCTGGAAAGGGAAATGTTGTGCTTGATGATTAGTTTTATGTAACTTCTGAAATTTATGACTTTGAACACATTTTTTGTTAAGAAACTCATAAAATCAATTAAAGTAAAATATCCTTCAGCGACGTTAATAGAAATTAAGTTTTTTAATTAAAAAAGAATATTAAAAGCCAAAATAATTAAACAGACATTACAACAATTAAATGATCTACTTTTTGTTTAACATCTAGCAAAGATTTAAAAGTTGTGTTGAATGTTTTTTGGAAGCCTTTGTTGATATAAAAAAAAGAAGTTTAGTTTTTTCCAGGAAAGGGAAATGTTGTGTTCTTTTTTTTTGATAAGTATAATGAAAAAGTTTGCCTAATTAACATAAAAATAACAACCGAGACGTTTTATTTACGTATGATACATCGTGATTTAGCATTACAATGTTGTAATTCTGATTAATTTATTGTCAATATTCATTTAATCAATATTCCAGTTTTCTATTAATTTTTAATGCTTTTCATTTCAATTTTTTTTTTGATTTTATTACTCAAAGAGAATTTGCAGTTCAAATATTAAAATAATAGCAAAACACCCGGAAAGAGCTTAAAGCTCTTCGGATGGAAGCACTTTCCCATGAGAAAATCTTCATTCAATAAATTGAAGAAGTTAATTAAAATTAAAAATTCTACAAAACAAAAATAAATCGAAACGTCGCTGAACTAAATAATTATCATCGTTAAATTGCACAACTACGATAATTCAATAGAATCTTCTGCTTATTTTTACTTTCATTTTCAAAACTAGTCCGGAAATGTCGTCCAAAAAATACTTCATCGCACCACATTATGTAATTTTCAATCCAAAAGCATTTTGAACATTTTTCAGAGAGTTAAAGAGCAAAATGATGAGACAATTGTAATCCAGAATAGCACCCTAATTGGCTCTTTCATCAATAACCTCATTCACTTTTCACCACACCGAAATACCAAAGAGATGGCGATCGTTTACACACAAAACTCCATTGAAGAAGGAACATAAGAAAGTTTTTTTTTTTAGAAGAAAAATACGTTGATTGTTTTGAAAGATTTATCAATCACACTTACAATGTATTTCATAATTGATGTGTTTTTTAAACTAATTTTTTTCTTTAATGTCTAAACGAAGAAGGTAAAAAAAATGGCAAATTGAGAAGAATCTCTTGTGGAGGAATAATCCTATGTTGGTGTCGGAAAATGCACCGTGTTCACGTAAAAATGTTCACTGATTGATGGAAAAGACTCAACTGTGTCTTTTTGTTGATTCTAGATGGGTATTTATATTGGTTAGCCCGGTGTGGATGGAGGGTCAGAATTTCCCTCTCTCCCACAGCCGGGGCTCCGTCGTCCAATGTGATGAATGTCTGGGTACATTTTTAATCGCGTAATGCCGCCAAGCAAAGCGCGACATTACCGTCAGCCCCACGCGGCCCCAAAAGCCACGCTTGAAAAAAGCACGAGGTTTTCGCAAGCGACCAACAACAATGACTTAACTCCATGGGCAAGGGATCCTCGGGGGGCTGTGTTGTGCATCTTCTGGCCACATGTATCGCTGTGTGTGTGCTGTGGAGTGGAGAGGATTTGCTGCCGCCCTCCCCACTCAAAGCCTGCACTGAAGCGCCCCCCAGAAAAGTAAAAAGCTTCAGCGCACTCTCAATGAGCTCAAAATAACTTCCCATTGACCCCTCAGGCGTACGCGTGGGTGGATGACGCACACGGTGGAGGTTTCATTGATAAATACACGCAGGAAGGAACCTCCCCCATTCCAAGAAAAGGTGGGTCATGCACCCATTGACCCAGTAGTGTGTGCAGCATGATGCAATCGGGTGCGCACCACATGTAATGAGAGACCATAAAAAGCTCCTGGCGTGGCATTTTCAAAAGCAATTCATATTAATTTGTCATATACTAAAGTTGAAGATGAAGCACCCATGAATGGGTTGTTTTTCACATTTATACAGCCATCAGAGAGAGATTGAGATTCTCCCATTACGCGGGTGATTGTTCTGACTTAACCTTCCGAAATGGAAAAAATAATCCTCGCAATTGCTTCAATAAAATTACTCATTTTAAGTGACTCAATCTCGCCATTTGGCTGCCTTTTGAGGGAGCGCTATATTGGATTTTATTGGAAGATCAATTCTGAGGAATTATTTTTTTTATTTCAAGGGGAAATGGGAATATGGTGCTGTTTTAATTTTACTTTTTTCTTCATAAGCTTTATTGAGAAGAAATTTTCAATTTGTTCTAATTTTTGATCTTTAATTCCTTTACATTCACATTTTCCTCTATAAAATTTCTTTTAAAATCTCAACCAAAATCTCAAAGATTAAAAGGAATTAGAGTAAAAAGTCCTTACAATTGACCTCGCAATTTATCCTTGATCAACCTTTTGAGCATACAGCAAAGTACAGGTTAATTAGAAAGGTATCATTAGTTGGTATATTTCACACAATTTTAGCTTCTTAATAAGCCACAAAGAGCTTGATCTTTTAATGCATCATCAGAACTCTTCCGCTTGATATTTCTGTGATTGTTTGGGGAGTACAAAAGCCGTGGCAGCGGCGGCAGACCCAAAAAAAAATCAACAAAGGTGAGTGGAAGAAGACATTTACGCGCGATGCGATAGGAAGGTGAGATGGAAAAAGAGTCTTTCTGCTGTAAATCTTTTAGGTCACTGCTATTATTTATTTACAAACACACATCACTGTGTGTGGGTATTTTTGGGCAGAAAAGGTGGTCATTTCTGGGTGAGCTGCGCGATAGTTCCCCTTGCAGTGCCACACGAGGTGTCATCAGCAGTGCCATTAAGCCATGAGTTTTGTAGCCACATTTGTAATCTATCCGCCGGGGGATCCTTGAACTATTAATGGCGAAGGGTCAAATATGTATGTAATTTGCGCCTCCCCCCTCCACCCATCGCGATATATTATATTTGAAATGCAGACTCTCTTGGCATTCGACTGATTTTCCTCTCTGCTGCTGCAGATTGTATTACACAGAATGGTCAGGGCGAGATTAGAAGGAAAAAAAAAGCTCCCATTATGTGTAATTACAGTGATTTAAAAAGACGCCACAATAAATTAAATGGGGTTCAAAGAAAAAACCGAAACAAATTTCAATAGAAGAAACCGCGCGCGAATGGAATGTTTGGTTGATTTTTTGGGCCTCAATGGATAATTTTTTTCTTCTTCTCTTGCAATGCAAACAGCAGATAAATTTCCTTTTTATTCATCTGCGTGGGTAGATGAATTATTCGTCATTCGGATTTGTCTGTACAAACACATATTTTGATTTACGTCTCATCGTATAATTATATTATTTACAAAGCATAAAAAGTTGCGCAACTAATTGCAATAAAATTTCTCACTTTGAAATTGATCTCTTTTTGAAAAGTCCCTTCAATGTCTTCCACACTGTATTGTTGAGATGGAAGTTCAAAAGTCTTTAGCTTTATTAGTTAATTTTTTTTTTTAAATCCAGGATATTTTTTTGATTAGAGAAAATTTAAAATTATTATTTAACAATTATTTGGGCTCTTTTCTTAAGGAGTTTTTGAAGTTTCGCTCACGAATTTTCAAGAAGCTTCCTTTTATAAGGAAAAGCTCCTTCTTCACTTTAAAAGCCTTTCAACGGAATTAAAAGATCAAAAATTAATTAATGCTGTTTAAGGGAAACATTTCTCAACTCCGTGGAATAATTTCTTGCATCAAAATCAATTTTCACGACATTTTGCATTAGACAAGAGCTGCGAGATGTATTAATTTGCACTCTACTCACAGATGAGGTACTAATTTATCTTAATCCGTAACCAATATCCCAATAAGTGGGCCTTATTTTGCTTCTATTGTAGCTTTGATTGCAGAGCTCACAGAAAACCTTTGAGAGGCAAACTTGTTAATCATTTGTAATGATTTGGAAAACTCAGAGAGAAGGAAATTAACAAACTTTTAGGAGATAAAGAGACTAATTACGAAATTAGCATCCACATAGGAACGTCCATCGATTCTCGCGGATTTTTTGAACTGTAATTAAGCCAAAAGGCCGATGCAAAATGCCAAAACATCACATGAGATTTGCATTTAGATTTAATTGGCGCGCTGCTATTTTTTTCTAACACACCAAATAAGAGGTTTTAATTTCAATTTTGGCATGATTTGGCAGAAAGGGCAGAAAGAATGCAAAAAATGGCTTTAGAAGTAAGAAAAACCCACCATAAAATGATCTTCTTGGTCGTTAAATCCACTCTGACCCTCAAGCACGTGCTGAGAGAGAAAAAAAAACCGAAACGATTGATTGGAAAAAGTTCAGAATATTTATTTCCATCTCCACATTGATCTTATCGAGGAATTTGTACGAAAAAATTGCATTTAATTCGTGGAATGTTGAACTTTTGCGTGTTTTTCCTGGCAAAGTTTGCAACTAACGATGGCAAGATTAATTGATGATTGACGATTAATAAATTACCTTCCTTCAATTTGACACGCTGAACCTCTTATGGTAATCTGTTTGGGGTTTTTCTCCTCATCTCCGTGCCAGAGAGATCATCCACATGAAGCTGGGAGTCAGTAGAGAAAATGAATTTGTCAAACAATGCGATTTATGGACGACAGAGAGATGAAAATAAACAAAAATTCTTCATGAGAGATTAAATTGGATTTTATTTATTTATTTAAACACTGAGAGAAAATTTTAATTTGCTCAGGAAGAATGTAGAAAAATCAGCTTTTAAAAGGAGTTTATTCATTTTGAGGACCATTGGATGATCAGTTGCCGATTCAGCTGATATTGGATATTTTGATGAATTATTGTCGATAAATTAACGATCTTGCCGCATTATGCTGCTTCTGTTAATATTAAGTAAATCCTGCATATTCTCTATCGATACTTTGCCGATTTTGCTGATATTTTGTCGAACCTGACGATATTTTGCGGATTTTCTGCTGAGATCTTGTCGATCTTATGCTAATTCTGCTCGTTATCTGTTGTTTTTTTTTTGATAATTCGATGCTTTGCCAGTGTCTTTGATATATTTTTATTGTTATTGCCAGAATTTTTCCGATAATGTTGATATTTTGCTGATTTTCTATTAATTCTGGCCAACGTTTTTACTATCTGTTATTGAAAACTTCAAAGTGAATAAACACCTTTTTCTTCAAATAGGTACTTGGAAAATCTTTCTCTCAGTGTTGCATTCATGACGACATAATCTCTTCGAATCGTGTTAAACAGACATCTCATTGGGGCTCTTCCGATAAATTTTCTCAATGCATGCACCTCTTTTTTTCGTGGATGCTGAAATGCGACCTTCAAGTTCATCTTCAACACGCTGTCTTATCCTCACCTTCTGCTTGGTCATTGCTTTGATAAATACATGAACTTTAGCGGGGTTTTGTGTACTCCACAACAAAAGGAGTTCTTGTAGAGAAGTTATTTAAAAATTTTACAAAAGAGAGTCCCATCGTACAACTCGCTTCAGCAGACACGCGATCACGCCAAGACGCATTTAATTGTGAGTTTCTCACACTTTTGAGGCCATCGCGAGAAGAATTTTCAAAATACTCTTTTTTTTTTATTCTTTTGCTTTAAATGCCGTCCATCTGTGAGCTTTTGATTCTTGCAGCAATAGCAACAAAAAATGCTTCAATTCACGCCCGAAAGCTTCACCTTCGATTGTTTCTTCATCTGATTTCTGGGTATTAGATCTCGCACATAAAGGTCCAATTAATCATTCAAATATGACATCCAACTGTCTTTTCCTCGAAATGATTTTGAAGCAAAAAAAAAATTGCAAAAAATGAGCTTTTATGTTGATTTTCAATTAAAGAAGTTTCCAAATCAAATATTTTTTCTTGAAAAAAATATGTGTTCGTCTACTTTCAATTGGTCAGCGATGCGCTTCATTTCAAAGGACTTTTCAGCAATATAAGTTTAATTGGCAAAAAGTCAGTGAATGCAAGAAGTCTCTCGAGCACGTGACATTTAAATTCGAAGGCGGATTATTTACTAATTGTGCCACTCAATAAAGTAATTTTGTGCAATAGTTTGTGTGTTGAACGAAGAAGTGCTTTACTGATGGCATTTTAGCCATAAAAAGATGGGAGAAACATGCAAAGTATTTAGCTCTTCTAGGGGCTCTTCTTCAGTATCCACGGATGATTTTCAAATGGTCCTTTCTTTGAAAAAAAAATCCCCAAAAGATCCTTTGATACTTGAGCCAAGAAAAATGAAGAAAAATGACGAAGTTCAGTGAAGAATTCAACAAATCTGTTGAATTTTGAGATCTCCGCACGACAAATCCTTGAACATCACATTTCTATTAATAAATTTCTCAATCTCATTATCAATTCGTCTTTTTTTCATCTCCTTCAGCTCGTCAGAGTTTTTTTTTCGAGCTCCTCCAAAGCAACATTTTTTGTTGTTAAACGAATATTCTCGCATGAATTCGCGTAGCAAAACATGGGAAGAAAATTCGCAAAAATAATTTGAATATTTTATCTTAATTTTCCGCACTCAAACTAATGAGGGAGTTTATCGTGTTTTGGTGAATAAAGCAACAGAAGAATAATACCATCTATTGTTATTCAAATGATATGCGCTTTGAATCAATTACCACACTCGCGGTTTTATTTGAATATTTAACTGTTGGTGATACAGAAGTGAGACTGAGAGACGGTGAAGACATGAGAAGATTAATCGGATGGGCGGTAGGAAAGTTTTGAGATGACCCAGTGTGGTTCAGCGAAGGTTAGTTTGCTTCCATAAAATTGCATTTAAATGATTTAAATATTTAACCTAATGGTCCGTTGGGAGATTAAGAAATTAAATTGAATTTAGATTTGAATTTTTACAGATGAAAGATTTGGATTTAATTCAATTTTCTCATTAATCAGTGACAAAAGAAATTATCTTCTTGCCTGAAAGATAATTTAGTGATTGATTAAATTTATTTAGGCAAATGTTTGCTAAATTAATTCCAATTTTTTGTTGGAATTTCTGCAAAAGTTCAGCAAAAAATAGTCTCAAACTGAATAAAACTCAAAAATTAATCCCAGAAAATTCAAATTCAGAACCAATTCAGTTTTCACGTGATTGAATTGTTATTCCCTCGCATGCGCTTACGTGTGCCGTGCTAATGCATACAAAAAGAGCGGCAAAATAAGATTACTTACAGTGATAATAGTTAATAAATCTTCCCCCCAACATTGCTGATTATCTCTTTAAGACGTGTGGATGCGGGTGAAGCGCCACAAAAGCTCTCTGCATCACAGTGGAGACATCCAAGAAAAAGAGACATCCAACCAAAAAGAATAGAGAGTCATACGAGCAATAGAGACGAGTTAGTAAATGCTGAGCAAAAATTATTAATAAATCACGGATCATCGTTGCAGACACAAATTCATGCGCTATTCATTCCAGAAGTTGTGCAATTTCGGTGACATTTAACCACTCCGCACGGTAGGTTCTTCTCCAGCATCTTTTTTTTTCACTACTCACAGTCGAATAACAAAACATTTTCCACCACTTAGTGCATTTGGTGTGTGGTAAAAATTTTCTTGCACGCCATGGAGCACTAAAGTGCTAATTACTTGGAAGAAGATGCCATGCTGAGAAAAGGCTATTATTTTACTTAACAATTTCCCAATCGATTCCAATTAGTTCGCATTAACCTTGCAATGGTATAATTTCCCGCACTTATGATCCATCATTATCGACAATGGGGCTGGAGATGATGAGAGCACAAGATCAGTAATTTAATTGTCGAAGAGATGGCCCGACCGTTTTTTTTTTCATACGCTCACCTTCCTTCGTCTCAATGGGCCAATATGGGCGGATATATTGAGGATTCTTCAATGTATCGACAAAAAAATTATACGCACGAGGCTGGTGGACTTTGCTTAATGCCAACTGCACAACCGCACAACCGCTCAATCGTTATAGTTGACTTTCTAAGTAGATTTATTTGGGAAAGTTTTAAAAACACATTGAGATAATTCTTTATAAAAAAAAAACTCCTCTCCCAAAAAAAAATTTCTGTTCATTTTATGTCCTAAACTTTTACTACAACTTTTAACGACATTTTGTTCAATATTTAGCCGAATTAAAAAAACAACCAATTACAATACTCCTCCACTTCTCTGCAAGCTCTTGAGTTACCTTGTAAGGAATAAGAGGATTTTTATAGTTTTCCTCTTATACTTGTTTATGGATTTTATGCACAAATTTCATGCAATCTGTGCACAACAACTTTCAGGCTTAAGGTTATGGTGAGACATTCCTTTGAGCTTTGGCCATAAAAAGATGCGAGACAGCCCCGGAATCTCCCCCACAACTGTCACACATCTTCACTTGGTGGCATCAAAGTGATTTGTAAATGAGCACCAAGATGAATAATTTGTTGATTGTGCTTTATAAATTGTTTCGAATGAGATGTTGTCACTCGCGGCAGGGACGAAGAACGTCTTCGTGTGTTGCTGTACACAAATCTGGCCACATTCATTCATCATACTGCCGGGGTACTCGCCCAAGCTCTCCATAAAATGCCAAACCCGCGCCAAAGGCACTTCAAAGCTCTCCCCCCGACGCATTTTTTCACGTTGGTTGCGTGTAATTAATAGACTGATCAACAGATTTTCCCTGCATTTTGTGAAAGAAGAAAAAAATTCGCACAAGAGGCCCCAATTTCTAATGCGCAATCCATGTGTGGGGGACATGCCGTGCAACGAGCCCCTCGGCGGGACAACGTTTGAAGCTGCGATAAAAATTTTCTTTCTTTTGCAAAAATATACAAATTGTCTGGGATGTCTTTGTGTGGCCATTTGATGGCTGGATGGTGTCGAAATTGAGACTCAACACACACAGCATTTTTCGTCACATCGCAACGCGGTGGAGTCAAGGATGACGCTGAATTATCACCGAATGGCAATAATAAATTAAATAATTAATATTTAAGAGGTATATTTTTATCAAGAAACATAATTGAGAGTGTCAGGGAGAAGATTGGTGGTGGGCTTGCGTTGACAAATGCTCCTTGAGCTGCAATCGTCCTTCTCAATCAGAGTTGAACATAAAAATCATAAAAAGACGCAAAAGATAAGATTGCACGTCGTGCGGTCAATAAAATTCCCATTAAATTTCCGCGAAAAAAAAAATATTGAGAAATTTCCACGCGCAATGCTTCTAATGTTGCACATTTTATTGCTAATATTAGTTCTGATAGCATCACCTGTTAGCATCATCTTAGAGAGAGATTCAGTGATTTTTTTCCCAAAGATGTTGCTTAAGTAAATAATTCTATGTTTCTTGCCTTCGATTTCTTATTGATTTTCACCAAAAAAAAAAACATCAACTTCTCCTAAGAAAAACATAATATTTTTTCTTTTTAAACGTTCTAAAACATTCTTTAGAACTTTAGAAACTTCTGAGTAATTTTCTTCAAGAAAATATCCAACAATAAATATTTTTAATTAAATGCTTAAACTCATTTCAACGACGTCCTCTTTCTAAGAAAAACCCAAAAAAAAATCTTCTTGTCTTTAACATTTTCCACCCCAACAGGTTTTCTTAAAAAAATTTTTAAACAATAAAAAAATTGGCTCCAGGATTTCATAAGAATGCGGATTATGCTAGAAGCTAAAATCAAATTTTGTCTATTTCGCCATCAATTTTCTGCTAAACAAATCACACGGACAGTTGGGCAGCAAAAACAAGAAATTCCACGAGACATCAATTAATTTGTCTCTCCGGCACGGGCGGGCTGCCCATCTCTCTTCCCCTTTTTTGAGCTCCTCTTGGGCATTTTTCATTTATTATATTGTCAATTACAGCCACACTGTGTGCCGCGGCGGGTGTAAAAATTTGCATTTCGATTGCGACAATCACACGAAGAAGCTTTTGAATGAATTCTTCAGCGAGGTGTCGTGAGGTGTGCAAGAAAAGGAAATTGAAGGCACATTTAATTGCTCAAGATGAACAAAAAAAGAATCATCAAAAATCTCAGGCCACGACTTTTGAGCTTCGCGCCACTTTTTTCCGCATGATGTGCCACAGACGGTTGAAGAGAAAAAAAGCGCGCGAGAAAAATGAGAAAAAATACTTTCAAACATTGCAACATAATTCACAATAATTTGACTCCCATTCAATCACGCATTCTTTCACATTTTTATGTGCAGATCTCTTTCAATGTGCGCAAATATTGCCTTCAATGGGGTTTTGTTGCGGAAAGAAGTGCCTCTATTTTGGGAAGAAAAACCAAAGAATAAAAAATAAAACAGTTTATACCTCCAATTTGCCAATATAAGCTCCATTCTTTATTTTTTCTTCATTGCAGAAACAGAAGAAGAAGAATCCACAATGCCATGGGATCAATTAACGCGCAAACATCTTCAGGGAACAAAAAACTTTGGGGCTAGAGCAACAGATTGCACGAGAAATCACACGGAGATTTGAGTGCATTTTGGAGGAGGAAGAAGACCCCTCAGGCCTGGTGAGAAGACTCCAATAACAACAGCACCGTCCAAAATGATGAAATTCAATTTGCAATCCACCAAACAAATTATTTATACATTTACGAATTTCATCACATTGTTGTGAAGCTCTCTCTCTCTCTGGAAAAATTCACCTGATCCAGGAGATACGCAGCTTTTCGCACTCCTCCGTGAATCATCCATCAGAGATCACAGCATGGATTCTCAATCATGTCTCGCCTGTAAATGCGTCATAAAGTTTATTTTCATTTCACTTTTCATCATTCCGTGCCAACACGAGATCACCTCCACCGTTTGCGCGCTGTTTGAAGCCAAATATTTGAAAAGACCGTTGACTCTCCTTTGGCACATTTTATTTATTCAATAGGAAACGTTTTCTACTTAATAAAGTTTTTTTTTATAATTTCAGTTCAATGGCAATTGCCTGTTCCAATATTTTTGATCTCATTTTTCATTATTTTTTGGTGTTTGTTTAATCAGCTGCAATTGATTGAGCAGTTTGATGATGAATTTTGAAGTGTTTGATTGAGAAAATGTTCAAAATCGTTAAAGATATTTTTTAAAAAGAATTTTGTTAGAACTTTATTAGAATGTACGTACAATTAAAATTCAAGAAAAAGATATAAATTCGTCGAATCAAATTTGACGGATATTAAAATCTGAAAAATCGAATTCTAAAAACGTAATTAAAATAAAATAGATTTTACGAAATATCTTTAATCAAGCTTTTCATTTTAAATGAAACAAATATTAACTAAAAAAAATTAACTCTGAGAGTTTCTCTCCTAAACTATTCACATGAAAATTTGACTCTTTTTGTATTCACTTATTGATGTTTTTTTCCCAAACCACGCAAGTAATTCTACGTTAAATACGTTAAAAGTCTCACAGAAATGTCGCTTGTTCTGGCTGTTTTGCTGCTGTTTTTCACTGAAAATCTTGGTAAATTAAATTATGAATTAATTTGCAAAATAAACGAATAAATATTAATTTTCTATAATTTTTTATTTCAGCAAACCCAATTCGGAACACACACTTTGTAGAAGAGTTGGTGCTTCCGGATCCTTTGAAAGAACTGTGGGATAGTCTGCTGTTTCCTTCGTGGATTTTCAATTAAAACGCCTTCATGATGTTCCTTCTTCTTACATTTTTAGTAGAGCCTCAAGACTTGAGTGGAAATAAGCGTTGGCAGGACATCTACAATGAGAACCATAAACTCAAACAGAGGATTTGTAATTCGACTAACACGCATCCTTTCCACTTTGGCATTACCGAAGCTGAGACCTACGAAAATTCGCAAAAGAAACTTTTAAAAATCCATTAAAAATATTTTGAATTCTTCATTTAAACGATTAAAACTTACAAATAACAGAAAATAGTAAAAAAAGAAGAAATGTTTGAATTGTAAAGTTCATAGTATTTGAGTGCTTGAATTTATTGTGAAGCCCTTTAATAATTTCTTTAATTTTATATACCTATCAGCAGTTTTTTCTTCTCTTCTACTTCTTCTAATATTCTTGCAACTGTATAAACATTTCATCTAAATTATTCCACTTTTGTTATTAATTCTTCAACTTATTCCACTGACCGAATAAAACTTGGAATGTAAAATAAATGATGAGCCAGATAATTTAAATAAACATTCAGTGATCGTTAAAGTTCGTTAAAAGATCATATTGTTTGTCTTTCGATTTGAATGTAAAGAAGCTACTCAAATGCCTACATATTGGCTGCAAAAGCTCGAGAGCTTCATGCGGCGTTGAAATCTAGATAATACGTTTGAGCTTTTACCGGGCGCCTCCATCTAACTATATGCTGCTAAGCTCATTAATGCACCTGTTTTCAGACAAAAATTCAGTCTAAACTTTAAAGGAAAATTTGAAAATTCTTATTTTTTGCATGTGAAACTTCCCTTTAGTACATATGGATCAGGCTCATCGACGAACCTGCGGGTACGGGTGATCCAAAAATCCATTCAGATTTGCTCTAAAATCAACAGGAGAGTCATAAAATGAGAAAAACTGATTTTAGCCAAAAATTCAGCCTAAACTTTAAAGGAAAAATTGAAAATTCTTATTTTTTGCATGTGAAACTTCCCTTTAGTACATATCGATCAGGCTCATCGACGAACCTGCGGGTACGGGTGATCCAAAAATCCATTCAGATTTGCTCTAAAATCAACAGGAGAGTCATAAAATGAGAAAAACTGATTTTAGCCAAAAATTCAGCCTAAACTTTAAAGGAAAAATTGAAAATTCTTATTTTTTGCATCTGAAACTTCCCTTTAGTACATATCGATCAGGCTCATCGACGAACCTGCGGGTACGGGTGATCCAAAAATCCATTCAGATTTGCTCTAAAATCAACAGGAGAGCCAGAAAATGCGAAAAACTGATTTTAGCCAAAAATTCAGTCTAAAGTTTAAAGGAAAATTTGAAAATTCTTATTTTTTGCATCTGAAACTTCCCTTTAGTACATATCGATCAGGCTCATCGACGAACCTGCGGGTACGGGATGACCCAAAAATCCATTCAGATTTGCTCTAAAATCAACAGGAGAGCCAGAAAATGCGAAAAACTGATTTTAGCCAAAAATTCAGTCTAAAGTTTAAAGGAAAATTTGAAAATTCTTATTTTTTGCATCTGAAACTTCCCTTTAGTACATATCGATCAGGCTCATCGACGAACCTGCGGGTACGGGTGACCCAAAAATCCATTCAGATTTGCTCTAAAATCAACAGGAGAGCCAGAAAATGCGAAAAACTGATTTTAGCCAAAAATTCAGTCTAAAGTTTAAAGGAAAATTTGAAAATTCTTATTTTTTGCATCTGAAACTTCCCTTTAGTACATATCGATCAGGCTCATCGACGAACCTGCGGGTACGGGATGACCCAAAAATCCATTCAGATTTGCTCTAAAATCAACAGGTGAGCCAGAAAATGCGAAAAACTGATTTTAGCCAAAAATTCAGTCTAAACTTTAAAGGAAAATTTGAAAATTCTTATTTTTTGCATCTGAAACTTCCCTTTAGTACATATCGATCAGGCTCATCGACGAACCTGCGGGTACGGGATGACCCAAAAATCCATTCAGATTTGCTCTAAAATCAACAGGAGAGCCAGAAAATGCGAAAAACTGATTTTGGTGGAAAATCTCTAGGAAGGAAATCGTTGATGCCAATTTTTATTTTCATCCTGCAACATTCCTCTCAATGCAATAAAACCAATAGGAAGAAATTGAAGAAACTGAAGAAACTCAAAAGAAGTCATTCCACCTCATTAATATATTTATTAAATAGAATATAATTTTTACAATAAATCAGTGTTATTGTGACATAAATTAATGATGCAATTGTACCACATTTACTGGTCAATGTTGTCATACAATGTTGAATGCAACATTGTGAAGCATAGTCAATTTAAACAGAAATGCTGGATCACGCGGTTCGGGCATTTTGGGTGAGTTCTTCGGTAACTTCTTTTGTCGTTGTTGTGATGAGACTTCCGGGTGGTTAATATCGGTAGCCGGATTGGGGGTTGAAACCTCCATTTCCTGGTGGTCGTGCTGGTTGACTTGCGGGTGGAATGTACTGATTACTTGGTCTCTGTGGGGCTCCTCCTGATGGGTAGCCTCCACCACCACCACCTCCACTTGGGTAACCCTGACCAGCACCTCCTGAAGGTCCACTTGGGTATCCCCCACCAGCAGCTGGGCCTGGAATTTAATTAAAAGTTTTTTCCAGTCAACATTATGCAACGAATGATTGAAATTTTGAATATACAACATAATTTAAAGTTTTCATTGGAATTTTATAAAATTAATTGTTTTTATTAACTAAATAAAATATATCACGTGTAATTGAGCATATGTACCTGTCTCTTAGTTATAAAGTTATTTATTTCTCGCATTTATTGCTTTCTCACGTATTTACACAAAAGCTTTTTCATGCTTCCTCTCACACAGACAGAGTGAGCTTCCCCCCTCCCCTAAACAAGAGACAAACATTAAAATTTGCAATAAAAATCATTTTATATGATTTATCACATAATATAGAATCTCTAACCTCTCCGCGTATGTAATTAAATGATCAATTTAGCATTACAAAATTTGTCAATTAAACTTGAAATGTTTGCTGGAGTGATTTAATTTCAATCAAAACTGCATTCATGTGAATGCCGCGACGAGAATGTAGTGGCAGTGCTGTGAAGATTGTAAATTAGCGCTTCTCAAGCATTAAAATCATCCCAATTATTCAAATTCATTGAGACACTGAAAGGTGGTCGTAAAATCTAATGGGGGATTTCAATAAAGCACCGCGCAACTAATCACACACGGAATCGAGTTCTGTAGCATGCATCTTTAGCATTGCATTTGCGTGTCTGCAATGTTACAACTCTTGTTAATGCATCCGATACAATCACTTTGCTGCACAGCACAATGGGGAGGGAGCTTTAGACTGGCGATTTGTTGTCTCGTCTGTATTTTAAGTTCATCATTCGTTCATTCACGTCACTTTTCAGGGTTTTTTTTTCTCTTAATGCGAGGAATTTCGGATGGGGGAGGGGTTTAATTGATTAATGAGGAGGCTGTTTTTGTGCACTAGTTCCGCGCATAACTATCCTAACTCTTTTTCTATGGAAGTTGCTTTTATTAAATAACTCCGACTAAAAACATTCTAACTCAATGCTGCAAAATGTCTCTAAAAGCTCAATACAAACCTGCTCCTTGAGGTGCAGGAGGTGGTGTTGGTAGATGATCACCCTGTGGCTGGAATCCATTCTCATCCGCAATGTACGTGACTGTGATGGGGGTACCATCGGGAGCTGTGTACGAGTAGGATCCTCGAACGCTCAGGATCTCATTCTCACTTCCTTTGTTCTTAATTTCACCCTCTTCCTCAACTTTGATGCCATTGGCTGTCTCGTAGCTGTACCTGTACGATCCATCGCCGTTGTTTTCATTTTCGTACGAAATTATGGCAATTGGGGGTTCCTGTGGGCCACTTGGAGCCCCACCAGCAGGAGCACCACCAAATCCACCGCCACCTGAACCACCGCCAAAGCCACCAGCAGATGGAGCACCACCGTAGCCACCACCTGGACGAGGAGCAGAGCCACCGGGACGTCCACCTGGAGCACCAGCACCTGGACGACTCCCAGCAAAACTGGGAGCTGTTAATCCGGGACCACCTCCGGAATGGGCAGCTCCAGGAGGTGGCAGGTAGGTGTTGTCCAGTCTCGCGCACGCACAGACTGTCATTAAGGTAGCGAAGATGAACTAGTAATATTAAAAAGAATTTTAAAAAATTAATAAATTAAATCAAAAAAATGTAATATATATTTTTTTAAACGATTTTTATTTCAAAATAACTGAAAATATTTTTAAAAAAAATTGAGATATAAATAAATGATTTTCTTAACTTTATTACTTGGAGAAGATTAACTTTAATTGCTTTAACTTTTCAAAAGATTTTTTTTAGATAAAAAATGTCTTTTTAACATTTAATAATTAAATTAAATTAAAAGTTTTAAAAATATTTTTTAAACAACTAAAGTAAATGATAGAAAAATATTTAATTGTTTTTCGTACGTTTCTTCTGGAAAACCAAAAGAAACTCATAATATCTTCATAATATCGCGATCACCGCATGATCCTTCTTCAGGCTTTCCATTGAATTTCCAAAGAGAGATAATTCCATTGCTTGATCTCATGAATTTTAATTCTTTTAAATATATTTCCAAAGCACTTTTTTAGTCATGATCAATTGATCGAGGCACGATCACCAAGAGTGGAAATTTTGAATGAAAATTTGTTCGATCAATTCGTCAACACGTCCCTCGGTAGAGCGATAACCAATCTCTGTGACTTTCCCGCCAAAAATGATATTTCTTGCACACTTTGTGGTACATTTGGGATTGAGATCTTCGCGGTGGGGTGACTGATTGAGTGCACGATGGGATCGATATGGGAAAATGATCGTCGCATGAATCAGGTGCATGACATGTGTCTTGTGATCTACAAATCGTCACGTTCAATTGAGCAATCGCTGCATCAGGAATTGAGGATCGTTTCGCGAAAGGAAGAGGAGTGAAAGAAGTAATTTCACTAAAATTTCGTTAAATAACTGAAATATTTAAATCTACGATCACTTGAAAATTGTCAATAAAATTCTCAATTCAATTAAAACTAAAAATTAAGCCAAAATGTATTTCATGCCCTCACAGACTTTGCATTCACTTTATGCATTTGCAGCATTTAAAGGTATTTGAGAAGAGCAAAAGACAGAAGTTAGTAGAAGGTGCAGACAAAGGAAAGAAGATCAACATTGCAAAAGACGCGAAATAATTTTGTAATTTCGTCGTACACCCCATTTAAGGTTGTCTTTTACAAGGAGGGCATGTAAACAGGTGATAGAACAAGTCTCTCTAACTCACTAAATGTGCAAGGAAAAAAAAATGATCCGCACGATCTTCTGCGGAGAAGATCATTCCTTAGGAATTGTCACGACGATTCCATTGTTCTTGTGAGTTCTTCTTCTTCAATACTGCAAATTATACCATTCTCAGCATGCATGACTCAGTTGTTGCATAAAAACATGTGATGATGTGGTGCCATATCAAAAAAATTGATTCACCTGCACTTTTCTTGTACACCTTTCCCGCCAATATGATATCATCATTTGTATACCTCTCTAAATTCACTTCTATGTTCTTCTTCTCTTCTGCCTTTTCAGAGATTTGGCAAGTATTGTAATGAAGCAGAAATTTACATTTTTAATGAGACTTTTGTGGAATTTCTGTGTAAGTTCTGACTGGAAAAAAGGTTTTATGATCTTAAAAATATTATTTGAATTAAACGGTTAAGGAATTAATTTTGTTGAATTTTTTGTTAAGTTTCTTATAGAATTTCTACTTCTCATGAGATCTCTCAAAATTTTTTGAACATTCTTTGATAAAGACGCATGCAATAGAATCTTCTTTGTTTTTACTATTCGAGTTTGAAAGAGAAATATCTTTCCTAATTTTTAATCAAGTTGTACCACAAATAAAAATTCAAAACCAGAATTTTTAGCCTTATTCTCACAATTATTTTTCCTTCAGATTCTGAAAGACTTTCTAATACTTCAAAAAGAAACTTTTAAAAACTCCTTCCATTTTTGTAAGAATTCCACCAATTGATAAATTCTTGTTTATTCTTCACGCAAAAATTCACAAAAAAGCTCTCGGTTTATTTAGAAATCCTCGCAGGAACTTCCACTTACCACTTTCATGATGTCACACTTTGGATAGAACTTTTCCTTTTTAATCCTCAAAAAAAATCACAAAAAAACACACAAAAAATCGTTTATTAAATTAACAAAAATCCCCTTAAGAGGATAAAAGGTACACGAAGGTAAAATAAGTTTGCTATATATAAAGCTCAAGCCTTGGCGGTGAGCTTTTAATTGCACAGTTCGGAATCACAAGTTGCACTGATGGCACTCGAAGACACGAGAACTCCTTTTATATAGTTTACCAACGAAAATTGTGTATGCGGATTGGCAGCAATATTGGAACACAATTGTGCGCCTGAAGTTTCAATTGAATCACCGCAGTGCTGCGATGAGACGAGATCTTCTTTTTTCTTTTTTTTTTTTTCCTTCCACCATCCCCGCGCACACGAAGCATATATCTCTTAGCAAAAGGAATTCACACTCTGTTCGTATAGGTATGAAGAAAAGCGCGCGCGCTTATGGATTTTGGAAGGGGCAAAACTGGCCGTATAATACGAAAAACTACATACTTGGTGAGAGATGGCATCGATGAAATGGATTAATAGAGCCATAATTGCGCATCTCCATCGCTTGGCATAGCGACACAGCCATCCTCTAAGTGGTCCAATATGTTAGGGGCATGCTGGATGTCAGCGCGCGCAGTTTAAAAAGTAATTTTGAAAGTGCAACATTCGATTTTACAATAAACTAGAACTTATACGCATCTAATGGCGATTGCTGGGCGCCTCTTCAAGGATGTGAGAAAACAGCTCCAATCTTACATCACGTGCAATCGCTTTATGCAAAAAACTTCCATTAATTCACTCTCAATTTGCTTGGAATTCCAGGTGAAGAGAGTGGAGTCGCATCGCATGTATCCGCAAAGCTCATTGGAAAATGTCTGAAAATGCAAAAAGAAGCTTTCAGAGGAATTTTAAAGATCAAGAAAAATTCTTAAGAAATATTTTTCTTGTAGTTCAAAGGAGATTGAGAAAACCCCTTTGTATTGAAGAAAATAATCAAGATAAAGGACGTTATGCACATTATACGGATCGAGTTAGTAAAATCAATAAATCCTCGTACATCAGCGAAATTGTAAAAATTGGAAATTAATTAATAACTAAATGACTTACAGGGTCCCCCATAATTTTAATTTATCAACATAGTGTCTCATTTTTTATTATTTACATTTTTAATGGAAAATTAATTGCAATTTAATTTGTTTTAATTGATATTTCTTTGACATGAAATCGAATTAATTACTTTGAAGAAAGAATTAATTGAGAAAAATATGTAAATTTTTAGTAATCTTCTTAGAGAAGATTTATGCTAAAAATTAAATTGATTTTAAATGTTTTTAAAGAAAAATATTATTTTTTTAATATGACTCTAGAATTATTCTAAATTTCTTTAAAATTCTTTTCTTTCTCTGATAGTTCTAAATTATTTTTCGTTTTGTTCTCAAGTCCTTCTTTCAAAATTATAAATTCTAAAAGTCAAATAGAATTAATAAAGAGAAGAGAAAAGTTAATAGAAACTGTTTTAGAATTATTCGAGATTATTTGAAAAAAAAAGGAATCATTCAAAGATTTTTTTTTCATTAAAACATTTTCAAATAAATTCAATTAGAAAAACATTCAAATAAAAGGAAAATCTTATTCATCTTCACGCTAACTTAATTCAATTATTAATTTCTTAAGAGCTTTTTTTCTTCTTCTTCGCGTGACGTGAGATGGGTAAAAGTTTAAAGTGTCGAAGACTCCCCGCGCAGCTTGAGTGCTGCGAACATCTTCTTTGCAAAGTGACCCAGTGCGGGAAAAGGAGTAGTGATGCGTGTGAGATGAGATAATAACCTCTTCACTGTGTCCACTTGCCGATCATGTCCAGCAATTACCCGTGAGATGATCCGCGATGATGAAATACCCGCCACCATTTTAGAAGCTGAGCAAACCATCAATTAATTACCTCCGCAACAGTCTTCTCCAATTAGCATTCCCCCGGCTTTTGGGGTCAGTTGCTCTTTGGAAGCGCATAGGGTGCATCATTGGGGCAGCTTTCGTAGCGCGTGATCTTGGCTTTATCGATGGGATACCATATCGAGACACATGCAGTGCAATGAATCGAGTTCAAGGGATCGTCGTGCGACAAAGTTGCAACTCCGCGTGCGCTTAATTGGCGTGAAGAAGTCACTAAAAGAAAAAAATGAAGAAAAAATATTTTTTTTCTTCATTGCGCCTCATCTCTATCTCATGGCACGAGGTGGGAGAGAAAGGGAATGTAGCGCAGGCACTTTGGTGTAATTGATAATTTTGCAGAGACTGATGGGTTCCCATTACATAATCACCCCCGCGGAATTAAGACAAATATAAGTTTAGCCATAAAAAGGGGCCTGAAAAAAGGCAGAAAAAAGGCGATTCATAGAGTGATCGTTACAGCTCCATTGCAGCCCAATTAATGGATGAGCCGCCGGAGTTTTAGCCTCCTCTTTCACGTTGATGATGCGCGATTGCTCTTGTGTGTATGGAGGTACCTCGTGGGAATCGCAGTTTATCATCTCACGGATTTGGAGTCATGACGGCTGCACTGCAAGAGATGACATCAAAGCCACACCAAAGTGCTGCAAATATGTGCAGCACCATCGCACATCCACGGCATGAGGTACATAAGAAAACTTGACCTATATTTTAGAAAGCTCAACTTTTATGCTTGAATTTACATTGAAAAGCTAAAAAAAAATCCACAAAGAGTCGCATTTAATTATCATTTAAAAATTGATTTTTTAAACGTCTTTTAACGTTTCCCTAAGGGAGAATTTTTTGTTCTAAAAGACTCAAAGATTTGTTGCTTATTAAGAACTTTATTGAAAGTCATTAAAAAATAAATTGATTGCACAATATATTTGGATTTAATTTTGCAACTGAGGTTTCCAGCGATTTTCATTAAAAAGCACTAAATGTTGCACATCAAGTATCGATAGGCACCACGTTTTAGGCAGCCACTTGAACATCATTGCGCACACAGCACTGAGAATGGCAACAAAGATAACACTGCTGTGCCAGAAGCTTTCATGTTGATTGAACTCTGAGCACTTTATCGTGGCAATTGTAATCATGTGGGAAATTCCTTCAGCCACATACCCTCCAGCTAAACTCAGTTCAGTACACTTTAAGCTCGAAACTTCCATAATTGAGCAGTCGGGGATGAAGTAGGACACCCCAAGGTGGAAGTAGAGTAGGATAATTGGCAGGGAGTAGAGTCCAACAAGGAAGACAGATGTTAGCTTGAAGATCATGACGACAAGAACGCAAATGCAGACACAGATTGCTGAAACAACGTAAATACTCCTCATGTTCCCCTTGAGAGTGATGAAGATCCCCGCAATGGCTCCTGATAGGATGAGGTAGTGCATGACAAAGTAGGAGCGTACCTGGAAGAAGTCTTCAGAGAAGAAGACGAAGAAGTTAATGAAGATTAAATGCGAAGCCATGTAGTTCTTCAATTTGGCAAAGATCATGAGCATCGTGAGGAAGACTTGACGCTTTATGTTTGGTTGTTGCAACGCAGCTTCCTGCTGAAGAGTGGTCTGTGTGAAATTCCTCCCTTCTGCTTTGGGAACAGGAGAAAATTCAAGAGCAGCCGTGAGAAGCGTTCCCTTCTCATTGGCAGCATTAACTTCCTCATCTCGACACATTTTGTAGTCAAAGAGTCCCCCAGCGTGGAGAACTTCATTGATGAGGAGGGTGAAGAAGTTAATTGAAGCAGGACAGGTAATCATTGGATGAACTTGCGTGAAGATTTTCTCAAGATCTGCAGACATTAGCTCAATCCCGTGCACTGTTGACACGATCCCAATGAGGTAGACAACATGACAGAGTCCAAGCTTGAATATCCTGAATTCATTTGTTGCCAAGCGGAAGTGCATGTAGGAGAGTCCTGTGATGTAGGTGATACCATGACCAACTCCACCAAAGTACAGGCCTTTTATGCTTTCTGGAAGTCAAGAAAATTCATCATGAAGACTTCCTGAATTCTAATACTCAGAATCCTTCTTAACTCACCCAAATGATCAAGGGCAAAGTAACAGCCGTTAATGACGAAGAAAATATTCCCAATTCCCAGCAGAGCGAAGTGAACAAAACGAATTTTCTTTGAATGAATCTTGAAGCTGAAGAAAATGATGGAGACACCCAGAGAAGCAATTATTCCCAGGATCTGTGGCATAAATTGATTAATCCCAAAAAGCTGCGAAGGCAGGTAAATCGTCAGAGATTGCCATACTCCGCAGTGGAAGAAGTGCAAAATGACTGCAAAAAAATCATTGAAAATACTTCAAGGAAAAAGTTCCAAAGGGAAGTAGCTTACCAAACGCCTCAGGTATAAAATCTCTGATCGCCATTGCTCTGGTTCCTTTGCTTTATGCTCCCACAATGCAAATGAGAATCTCCAGCAAATGATTTGTCTGTTTTCAGCAGGATATCAGTGAGACATTTTATTTATCTAATCAAATGGAATTCATTGTTGGGAGAAAACTGATCGATAAGGTGCCAAAGGTGAATATTGTATAATTTCAGCCAATGACAAAGAATAAATGAAATCCAATATATATTTATTTATTTCCATACAAAAAGCAACGCAGCTATTATCGCGCATGTTGTCACTTTTCCCGCGATTCTCAGTGTTACATTCCATCATGAACCAACCGAAGATAGTTCACATTGCAGCCAAGATGTTGCAGACATAATAAAGTTTTGATTTTTAGTTTTTTTTATTAAAATTTTTGCAAATTCATCTCTGAATATTCAAGGATGATACACAATTTCTGAAGTTCTGACGTTGACTAAGAATAAGATTTCTGAAGGTTCTAAAATTACCTAAGTTCTAAAGCTCATAGCAGAGCTTCTATAACTATTTTTCTTAGTTTCCTGAGAACTCTTCCTAAGCTTTAAAATCTCTGATGCTTTTCCTGAAAATTCTTTTTAAAGAATAAATAAATTCTTCGCAAGTTTAAGATGCTTCTTCTTGATTCTAGATTGAAAGAAATCTTGTAAATCTAGCAAATCTTTTACCTTGCAGCCAATCGTGACTGAAACACGATTTTCAAATATTAAGCAATGCATTTAATCATCAATCCAATTAAAAATTAATTCCCCCAATTTTTTGGGGAGCATAAACAAACCCACGTGTGTCTGGCACACCTTGTTCGTGACCCACATATCTGCTCGTGAAATATGAGTGAGATAATTTCAACATAATTCTCAAAGGAGGAAAGAGAATCAATTTGTCATGTTATGTGTGATTCTCTTTCCTTGCTAAATCCATCGATATGAATCAATATGAAATCTTCGCACCAACATGCGCTTTGGGGCAGCAGCAGAAAGAAGAGATAAACTTGGCGACGAGGCGGGGATGTTGAGAATTGATTGGTGTCACACAACGTGCAGCAACAACAACGAAGAAAAAAAGCAGAATAATAAATTTATTGCCTCGAAGTGCATCAGAAATCCATTTTGCTGATGCGATTGTAATCAGTGTGGGGTTATTAAAAGCTTAAATATGTGGAGACGATGTAACGATGGTAAGAGATGATCTAGATTTTGCAAGTTGATCAACCAGAGAATCCATTCGCTCGCGCGACGCACATGGCGACAAATACGGGGAGCTTTGCCTTGAAAAAAAGCTTCTTTTGCCTTTGGATGCTAAATAGAGTGGAAAAATGGCAAAGTGCACATCATGATGCCACTTGCTGTGCCATTCGCGATGGGAATTTGGAGTGTTTGCGCATCTAAGAGGTGCTAGTCAGGTGCAAAAGATATGTCTCTCTGCGGTGTGGAAGAAGTTCCCCATTTGGAGGTAAAATGACGACAATTTTATCAATCATTTTGCATCATTTGCTGCATTTTCGAGAGGAATAAATAATCAATTTCCTTTATTCTATGTCCATTTTGTTACATAAATTCATGTTAATATATAATATTCCACATTATATGTCCCAAGAAAATCAAAACGAGGACTGTGTGATGCAATTCGCGCTATACTTTGTAATTTGCTGCCTTTGGGTGCCTTCTTTGTAAGTTTAAGGTGCGCAATTGGGAAATCGAGCTCATTTATTACAAATCAAAGTTCTTCTAAAGAGAAGAACATGAAAAGAAAAAGAAAGCTCGCATGACTCATTCACGTCTCAAAGACATTTTCTTCCTTAATTTTTGCCTTTAAGAAAATCCGTTAAAACCAATTAATTTAATTAATGAAAATTAATAATTTCGTAACACACAGAAGAGACGTGAAGACACCATAAATGGTGGATTTTTCTATTTTATTTTCCGCTCGATGAGAGAAAAGAATTTTCAGAGTAATTCCAACAATGTGAATGGCTGTGAGACCTTTCAAGAGCAATGTGCAAACATCACCAAGCTCGTTTGATGGATCATTCTGAGAGCTTAAAGGTCGTGTCGGTCTTATTCACAATCAGATCACAAAATAAGCAATAAAATATATGGAGTAATATTGACGACATGGGGGTCAGCTGGATTTAGAAAATGAGAAAAAATAATCTACAAGTCAGTTATTACACTTTGACACCAAATAAATTCAAAATTCGTGACATCGTGCAAAGTTTAAATTAAAATTCATTTTTTTTGTTTGTTTTAATTTTAAATGATTTTTTTAATATGATTTAGCTTGAAAATCATTTTATTTTGACCACTGAAAAAACTACCTGAGCTTTCAGAGCTTTTAAATGTTATTTAAACACTCAAAAGTTCAAAAATTACTTCAGTGAAAAGTATCTGAAAAAGATCTCAAAATCAAACCAAAAATTCCATCAGCTTACAAAAGAAGTCCAAGACAAAGAAAACTTCCACTATATATGGCACCATTCACAGTAGAAGATCATCTGCCAGTAGCTTGGAGCTTTCTTCTCTTGTTCAAACCACATTCAACCATCCACAATTGGAGTCTCTTCTTACCCATCCTCCCACCACAAAAATTAATCAACTCACGCAATCTCGCAGAATCTTCTTGCAGAGCACTTTGCATGAAAGAAAACGCGAAGTTGGGTGTATTTGAACAAAAGCACGAGCAAAGGTGTTGCAATCTTGACCCTTCGTGTCAAACGGGGATGTGAGTGAAGAAATTTGGATTCAATAAAAAAGGTATCACAAATCTCTCATTCTCACTTTTATGCTCTCTCCCCCAACATTGCGCAATACTTGATCATAATTTCGTGCACACTCCTCATTACCAATTTTATTCATTTAATGGTGGTTCAGGAGAAGAAATTGGCTTCATTGTGGACAAATTAATGCGTCTCTATGTCAATTAAATTGAGCTTTAGTCCATTCCACGGTCCATTCAGTTGGGATTTATGCTGCCGCACATTGAAAGGCGATCCACAGTCGTGCTACTGCTTTTGTGAAATAAAACGTGTTATTTATTAATTTCTTCTGCACGGCTGGTGCAAAGAGAGATGCTCCATTCAATTGGACGTGAATTGATTAACTCTCCGCATTTTTCTTCTTTTTTTTTTAACTTTATGCTTCTGCGATCATTTCCTTTTTGCATACCTTGCGGCGAAATGCGCGATCATTCTGAATTTGCGCGATCACCTGCGATCTTTCTTTGAATAAAATGGAATTTTTCTCAATTGATTCAATGAAAAGTCCTTTGTAGTTTTATTATCTCGACATTTACAGCATTCACATTTCTTTTTAAACAATAATATAATAAAATTCTTTTTGATATTATTATAAAACTTGATCTACATGGGAGGGAAAATATGTTTTAAATATAATCAGATTGAGTGGAAAATTTATTACACAACATGTTGGAATTTATTTTTGGGAGGAATCTTTGCTGGTGGTTTGATTGTACGTACACAGCATATTCACCTGGTATTGGGATGAATGAGGAAATCGCAATGAAGGCGTCGTATTTACATAGAAGAATCCTGCGGAGATTGGGCCATGATGCAGCATAAGAAAAGGAAAAGAGATAAAAAGAAATTTTTGTATTAAACAATAGTATGACCTTCTCGTGTGTTACGAAAAGCCGTCTCGGAGCAAAAAGCAATGCCTTTTTAATAGACCCATCAATGCGAGCGAGCTCCCTTCAAAATAGCGACCCCGCGTGCACCAAAGAGGAAACCATAAAGTCGCTATTGTATTCATTCACATGATCGCTATCGATTTGCATAATGCAGATTGAATGTCTCGCGGAGGAATCCCAGAAAAAGGGGGGCATGGGAGGCGCAGAAAAAATACTCACCGTGGTGTCGAAGAAGTGGATGGTGTCCCAATTTTTTTTTGTTGCTGGGAGAAGTTGCCTCATCAGCCGTATTTATTGAAACCTTGATCGTTCTGGTACTGATTGTAGCCACTCTGTGGCAAATTTTGCGCTCGGGCGATGAACTGCAGCGACTTGGCTATCGCCTCGGGGATTGGGGGTGGTGTCGGCAGGTGCAGACCCTCCGCCCGGAAGCCATTCTCATCGGCAAACCACTTCACGGAGATGGGCGTTCCATCGGGGGCTGTGTAGGAGTAGGAACCCTGCACAACTTGTGCCTCGAGATCCTTATTGCCGGCATTCTTGAGGTAGCCCTGCGCCTGGGCCCCTTGACCGTCTCCCGTGGTGTAGGAGTACGTGAAGGAGCCATCGTGATTCACCTCATTGGTGTACGATGTGATCGGCACGCTATTGCGTGACTGCGAGAAGCCCTAAAAGACGCAAAATGACCGACATTCACAAATAATGATCGGCACAGCATACAATATATAGCATTGCAGCAATAAACAAAACAATTTTAAACTCTTCTCTAAACAATTTATGCCTTACAAAATACTCTATCACCTGTCAATCATTCCGCAGAGAGTATATATAAATGGGAGGGAAAATAAATTTTCCAAATGAAATTATAAAGTTAAGAGCATCGCAATGGGGAGGAGAGAATCTTAAAACATTGAAGGACTCTATCTTTTATTTTATAGATTTAAAAAGAAAAGAATGTTATGCACAATATACGAAAAAAGTTTATAAGCAAGCAATTTTCTTTACTATTTTTCTGGGAAACGCTCAGGAAATTTTAATTTTAATTAGGCATTTAAAATAAATTATTTTCCAATACTTAAACACTTAAAATAAGTTCTATTCTTGTTTTCCAGAGTGAAATAATATTTTTTCTTTTGTCTGATCATCGCTATAGGCAGAAGTTATTTGTTCTGGAAAACCATATTTTTCTTCTTTTCACCATTAAAAATATTCAAATTCAACAAATTTTCCAAGATTTTCCAGGAAAGTAATTAAAATAATTATTAAATGAAAATCACTATAGTCAGTCAGACTTAAGTTCTCTTAAGAATGTCTTTAGTTTTCATACGATTTTTTTAAGTTTTCATGAGAAAAAACTAAATATAAACTAAAGAAAAATTTTAGATTTTCAAATTTTCTTAAGCGAAACTTAAGATTTCTTCAATCAAGCTGAATCGAGCTAAATGCACATAAGGAATATTCAGTTTCGCTTAAAAACTTAAGAATCTTAATTTTTTTAAGGAAATCTTAAGTTTTTTCTCAAGGAATGTTAAGAAATCCTATGAAAACTTACACATTCTTATGAACAAAATACAAAAAAATCTTAAGAAAACTTAGGTCTTTCTTAAGAAATCTTAAGTCTGCCTGACTAGTGAATTTCATCATTGTTTCTTAAATAATCTTGAAGATTAATATTTTCCGCCTTGGCTGGCTTTCTTATTCCCCAAACCCTTGTCTAACTTTATAAGGCCCGATTTTCTGTGCAAAGTCTTCTCAATTTTAAATTATTTTTCCTAAGAGGAATTACTTAATTGAAAAAGTTCTTAATTTATGTTTTTTTTTAAAGTTTATTTAATAAAAAGATTCTATGCACATGAACTGAGATATTTTTTCTTGGATTTTCTTCTCTATTTTTTTTAGGAATGTTCACCTAAAACAACCAAAGTTCTAAACTCAAAAATTTACTAAAAACTAAGGAACTATTTGATCCTAAAAAAAATTCTTCAGCTCACCTGATTGTACTGCTGTTGTCCTGGATTCCCCTGGAGTGGCTGCACTGAGAGTTGATTGTATTGATTCCTGTTGTAATTGTATCCTTGCTGCTGTGGCGCTGCACCCACCGCACTGACCAAGATCACTGCCGAGATCGCACACTAGTGCACAAGAAAGAAACCAAAAATAAGATTCGAACGAAACACTTTAATCCTTGTTTGAGCTTTAAGCTTTGCTTCCTTTACCAAGAAATTCATTTCTTTGCAGGTCTTCTATTTGAGCTTTTTTAAATAATCCAAAAATTCTGTGTGTAATCCACGCGGTGTGCGTTTGGTAAGAACTTTTGATCTTCACTGCAGATGCCAATATGCAACTATCAATCGTCATTTCTCTGCCAGGCATATTTATAGTTGGGTTCACCTGCGATCGCTTCACTAATCACAATGCAGGAGGTGCAGGTAAGGTATTGAGTGTGTGAATTACAAGGCGAGTTGGTGGAGGAGACGAATGGGATGGGTTCTATGCTGCTGAAGAGTGAAACAGATGATTTTTTCGCAACTTTTTTTTCCTCACGCCAAAATCCCCATCATCCCGCCGAAAATAACGAACAGAGTTGATTCGAATTATCGTCCTCGAGGATTTGTAGATAAATGATTGAAAAAAAATTTTATTTAATTTAAAATTCTTGAAGAGTATTTCCTCGATTCTTGCAGCTTTTTTTTTAGCCTTTCAATGCTTTGGTGGATAATAAATCAATTTGGTTTAATTTGTAAACAGAGCGATTAAAATTCAATAAACTTTTAATTGATCTGCATCAATGTTTTGCAAGAAGTGTTAATTTATTGACGGTCATAAAAAGTTTTTTTTTAATATCTGGATTTATTAGTGCGGTGTTTTATGTTGTTGTTCTTGTAAATTTATGATGTTATTCTTATAAATAAATTTCCTTTAATTTCAGTGGCTAAAAGCTAAGCTTTGTTTTTCTAAGAAAAATTGAAAATTTCAATATCTCCTTAATTAAAACAAATAGTTCTAAAATTTCTTGAATTATAAAATATTCTAACTGAAAAATTCTAACTATTCTTTTAACATTCTATTTTTTCTTGCTATGTTCTTATAAATCTTCCATCTTATCTGTATTTCATAAAAAAAAATCTTAAAAAATCATAAAAATCAATTCTATGAAAATGATTAAAATAAATATTTAAACAACTCTGCGGATCGCCCAAAGAATCGACCTATAGAGTGCGATGATATTGTCTCGTGCGGAGACAGTTGCATGATGCTTTGGGAGATCCTCGTGTGTGCCATGGAAAGCTGTGTGACCTTAGAAAAGTGTTGAATTAATTGTTTTGTAAAATGTTACAATATTTCTACGAAATGCTATTATTAATGGCATTCACCTCCATTCCAATTCCCGAAGACGCTCCCCATTTTGCATTCTCATGACACTGAGGAATTTTTCAGACTCTACGCGCGATCATATTTTGATTTCTTTTGCACTATCGCACCACTCAATCTCCGTCGTCTCTGCGGTACGCTGCATTCCTGATGAGGCGCTTTTTTTAGCGCCCTACCGCAATTCTTTTTTCCTTGACTAACCTCCTTCGTGCTAAATTTTTTTCTCAATTGGAATTGTTGAGAAATTTCTTTTTGTGGAAATTTTCTCCCTTTTTAAATGGATGAAAAATTAATCTTTGCGGAATTTTTTGCACCCTTAGCACGTAAATTGTATCTGATTTAGCCACACGTAATGACGTGAAGGTATCGTATACGTGGAAAGTCAGTAAGTAATGGAGGATGCTTGACCCACTGCAGCATTGGCAAGCATTGACAGCATTGCACATATTTTCCGCAAAAGCCTTTCCGCACCATTCATCAGCAAACTCCCGCGGCAATTTTCCCTACACAACTCTAATTATATTGTTTTCCAGAAATTTTCCAACACACTGCTTCCCCCCAATAAAATTTATTAATGCATAATAGCATCGTGTCTGGGCTGCCATTGATAATAGCTTTTGATGACCAATAAATATCGTCAATTTCTATCTTCATTAACGCCTTGAAATGTGAGTGCGATTTGATTGATAGCAGCGATGTCTCGCGCGATGCTGCTCAAATCGCAAAACTCATAAGAAGGAGAGATCAGAAGATAGACGTGATGAGATATGCGCAGAGTGGTTCAAAAGTCTCTGGCTCTTTTTGCGGTAAAATAATCTTATTTTTCTTTTAAAGATATTCATACAAAATTAAAAAAAAACGTTAATTTTTTTCAACAAAATAAATCATCAGTTTAATCATTTCAGCAATTCAAACGTTTTCAGCAATTTTTAATAGTTACACGGATTACACAAGTTCAAAAAAATATTTAATTTCAGCGATATTTTAATAATTTTTATAATTTTAGCAGTTAAAATGGGTTCAGCTATTAAATCAATTTAAATGATTAAAACGATTTAATAAAAAACATTTAAGATAGATTTCAGCGCCTTTAGCCAATTCACCTTTTTTCAGCGCTTTCAGTTAATTAAAACGTTTTTAACACTTTCAGCAAATTAATATATGTAAATTTTCAGCTCTCTCAGCCGAATTTATACGATTTCAACGATTTAATACGTTTTCAGAACTTTTAACAATTAGAAAGCTCAAGAGCTTTCAACGATTCAACTGTAAGCTGTAAACTTTTCAACCACCCTTTGTTAGCATTCAATTCTTCCTCAAAATAATGGACATTAATTCTTCGCACATCTAATGCAACTCAAACCATATTTGAAGAGAGAGAGGGAATGTACTTTATAAATCACAATTGCAAATTATTAGCATTTGGAGGAATCCCCCATTCACACGGCAAGAGCTCACTGTTGATTCAGTAAGTTGCCGGTTAACAAGACATTGAGGAGTGTTAAATTAATTGTTCCACAGCACATCATTCAATGGAAAGATTTGTGTGGGAAATTGCAAATTGAGACGATAAATCCTCATTTGTAATTTTGACACCAAGACAAATTAAATGGTAATCAAACTCTAACACAACCATTCATTGCAATTAGATGCGCGTAAGATGATCGCAAAGAGTCATCCATCAAGGAGTGCCCTCGCCAAGAATTTAATTATTCTTCTCCTCTATGGTACTGTGCAAGAATATAAACTTCACGCATCATCTTGTGGTTTACATTTTGCCCATGTTAGATTACGCAACATTATGCTGGTGTAGAATGCAGGTGAAATATGCAATTTTGATGCACCAATGGAAGAGGAAGAGCACAGAGATTGATTGATGATGGATAAAATGTTAAAAAGATTTTTTTTAATGTTGTAACTGCCACTGTGCTCAATTTAGAGGGAGGAGCTACATTTGAGTATTTAAAATGGGAATTTTAACTTTAAAGAATGTGACTGAACGAAGCTTGGAAAATCTTTAACATTTAAAGAGCTGTTAAAATACGCAGAGACAATTTTTGACGCGACGTGTAATAAAATACAGTGCTGATGTAAAAAATTACCCGGCTAACATGTGATTTACGTTACCAGAGGAAGTTTTTGAGATTTTGAATTAGTCTTTAATTTTAATTCTTTTGAAAAAAACTCAGAATATGATTTTTAATTCATAAAATAAATTTAAAAATTATCATAAAAATTATTATTTTTGTCAGCCGAGTAACGCCAAGCGTCAAATGAACATGGAAGACAATTTATTACCAGCAGGTATTAAAATATATGTTAACTACATACACTTGTAAAATAATAAAAGTTATTAAATATTACTTAATGGGTAAATGTCAAATAAATTTTGTAAGACAGTTTATTTGCGTATAAATATACAAAACGTCTGTGAAAGAAGCCTCTAAGGCGTCCAGTGGGTCGAGATGTGTTAATTAACAATTTTAAATTGAGATTTTCCTTAATTAGATCCATAAATCATCATCACAACGCAATTCAGCACACACAAAGAGCATTAGAACTTTTAGAAGAACAATTCAGGCAAATAAAAGCTCATAAATATGCCTTTATGTTCATCTGCATTAATTTGCATAAAATTAAATTAAATTGAAAATTATATAGCAAATTTTGTCCCACGCCCTCCGTCAAGTCTTCAAAGAAAAAGAATTTTTATACATTGATCTCAATTTACGTGACAGTTATCGATCCTTGTATTGCATGATGGGCATTATACAACTTCTTCTTGTACCTTATGATTGTTACATCATTTTCTCTTGTACTTATATAGCCACAAAATGAGCTACATTTCTCTATATGAAGAATCTAAATTACTCACGAATTACTTTTTCTCATTTTTTTCTCTCTCTCTCTCTTTCCCGAAATTATATTAAAAAGCTTGGGAAAAAAATTCAAAAGAAGAAAATCTCCGTGAAAGGCTACATGGAGAAGGAAGAAGTCTTTGTGAGAGATCCTGATTTGAGAATTTAATTAAAGAATTCATCGCATGTGATTGTTAATCTTTAATTATTATTGGCGCAATTTATTCATACCGTCACCCAATGATCCGGGAGTCGCAGCGTTTTATCTTATAAATTGAAAATCACGAGAGATTTATTGCTAAATACACGGAAGATCGAATCACGCCCTTTTCACATTTCAAATCTCCCCTCGTCGTGCCCAAATGCACTCCTCCAGCTCCTCAAGCTAATGTTTTATTAACCCGAAAAGATTGCTCATCTGACCAGGCAAGGTTGAAACTCTTTAAAGCTCTCAAAGCACACAAATGCAACGAAGAATTTCGCCGAGCGCTCTGAAAAAGTTGCGAAAGACAGAAATGTCGTTCTCATCACAAGAAATTTGTTAGTCTATCGAATGAGATTTTTGCAGATCAATCGATTGGTGTCTTTCACCCATTCGCTCTTTTCACTCACACCAAATTTTTGCACGTGAAAATGATTAATGTGCGACAAATAAACTCCATTGATCACGAGACACGATTATCGGGTGAGATAAAATACCACATTTGAGAGGTTTGAGAGACAAAAAAAACATACGTATATTATATATATGAGTGTTCACACTTTTGCTGGGAAGACACCCACATTTGGAGCCCCCACCACTGACCCCCCTGCGGTCCTTCTCTCACAGCTATTTATGTGTGGTCTTTTATGCAATATCAATTTCACGTGGAATTTCTCGATGCATTTATCACACACATATATAGAACCAACATGCAAGATGGGTTAGACATTGTTTGGTATTTTATTTGAAGTGATTTTTGATTAAAAATAAGCATGTGGTTGCAGTGGAGGCGCCTGGTTGTTAAGAAACAATTAAATTTAGTTAATAAATATGTTTCACTTTGCAGTGGAGACGCCCGGTAATCAATGATTAGCTCAATTTCCTTGATAAATTAACATGAGATTGCCAGTGGGGACGCCTGGTAAATGTAAAATTAATTTTCTAAAAAATTAAACCAGCGAAAACTGTGGAAGTTTGAATTATTTTTAACAAATTTTTAAATCATAAAAGCTTTTTTTTCGGAACATTTTATTTTTTTTACGTAAAAGCTTTCTGAAAGCTCTTCTCAAAATATTTTTTATTTAGCTGTGAACATCAAAACAACTCACAGAAAATCATTTTGTGAGTTTGAGCGTCAAAGAGATTTGATTCAAATTTAATAAATTATTGGGTGTGTGCCATCAAAGTTCAACTGGAATCACGATGGGCAATTTTAAAACAAAGTTCACGGCTCATTGTACAATTTTGCCATCACATCATGTGTGAGAGCTTTGTGGGCTTTTAGCTTAGATTCTCATTTTTTTGTAGCACATCATCCCACGGAGAATTCCTCGTGCGCTCAACTCCACCAAAGTGAAAAAATCCCAAAGAAACCGGGATTACGATCGAATTTCTCAATGAGAATTGCTTGGAAATTGCGTAAGAATTTCCAGGTGGATGAAAAATGTGCCAAGATGTCCGCACAAATGTCTTTAAAATATTTTATTCTAATTTATTGAAACCCATCATGTGGGTGGCTTCATCTTCTCCCTCACTCTCTCGGTATTTTAATTAAAAGCTCAATTTAGCGATTATAGCGCATATGATAAAGTGATTATTATGTACAGAGAGCTTAGGAGATTCAGACCAGTTACCATCTTAACTCCATTCCTGCGTATTATTTCGCACGAGGAACGAGTTTTTCTCGTCTGTATGAGGATTTTCTTTGCGGGGAAATGACGCTAAAAAATCATGGGCAATTTATATAAATTTCATCTTCTATGCAAACATGTTTGAATTGCCGACTAAATCACCTGAAACTATTTTAATTGAACTGGAATTCTCTTTGGGTTAATCGGTTAAAAATCTCGACTGTTTAACACACTGTCGCCGGTTCAAATCTCACTGCTAGACGAATTTTTTTCTTCACCACAAATGAAGATTTTCCCGTCAATCTTCTTTTTCCGTCTCAAAACACGAAATGCCACAAATTTCTCACAAAATAGACAAATTGATTGATTGTTTTTTCGATATCTCAATCAAAATATTACAATTTTATTGTAGCTGTGAAGGAAAAGTGGATGAAAAAGAGCGTCGCGCTGAGGAAAAATGTGCCACATCGCGGCAAAAGGAAGGCAGTGCATGAAGCTTCTTAACTTCTTTGCCACCATAGTGGCGGCGCGGTGGATTAAATTGAATATTAGCCCAAAGGTCCATTGCATGCAATTTGCTGATTGATCAGTAGTTCACTGCAATTTGCCAATTACACAACGTCAATTACCCCACACCGCCCCGTGGGCTTGGGCAGAAAGAAGAAATGATGTACATTTGATATGTTCGAACCCACGGTCGAAAGGGGTTAAGTATTTTTGCAGCAGCAGCAGCAGAATTTATTGGCAAGTTGCTGAAACAACAACACATTACATAGAATATTGTGTGTTCATCATAAGAATGTGCTTGCAATGAAGAAGCTGTGCCTCATAAATAAATTTTAATTGTTCCGCCGGGGAGCTGTCGAAAAAAAATTCCCATTTATTATATGGCAAAATGCTAAAATGTGCTTGAGAAAAGAGATGAACAACATTAATTTGCTGCGTGAATCCCAACGTGTGCAAAATTGCATATTCAAATTATATCGAGGCATACGATCAAAAGGTTACAGTTTTAATTTCCCAATACACATTGAGTTTCCCCCAAGGTTCGTTCGTTAATTATATTTTTATTTCAAATTTATCTCACGATATGACGACCAAGTCGTTAAACATACAAACGTTGGAGCCGTTAAAGCTATCGTTGAACAAACTCTCTGAATATTCCCTCCTTAATTTGATTGAAGGATATTTTAACGTATCGTTAAACGAATTCACGTTCAAATTACTAATTTTTTAATCGTTAAACGTTTTAACGTTTAAGCGGTCGAAGCTATCGTTTAACGATATATCTGAATATTTTTTCGTTGACAATTAAAATAACGACAAGATTTTAGTCGTTAAATGAGATGTAAAACGATCAAAAATCGTTTAACGTTAAATAAATTAACGAAAAACTGCTTCAACAAACGACAATTGAATTCAGAGATTTGCAAACTAACGAAATTAACGTACAAGTAAACAGTCATTTAACAAATTAACGCAAAATTAATTAACGACAAAAATATCATCTATCCGTATAACGGACAAATTAACGAATTTACGAATTCACTAAAAAAGCATTTGCCTTAAACTGATTTAAACATTCCAAAACAAGAGAACGAACTTTCCGTAAAACTTGTATAAATAGAAAATAAATATAAATAACATATTATTTAATAGATACAGCACCAATTCACGTTTTTCAGTCGTTATTTTTTTCTTCATCTCTCAATTATTTCTCGCGCCTCAAACTTTGTATTCCGCGAAATTGTACTGCATTTGTAGCAAAATGTGGAAATTGCAATATTGTAAAGTATGTAATGTACATAATCATATTATCATTGCTGCGGTAATACCCCTCCCGCGCTCAACACAAAGTATCATCTCTTGGGCAAATTTGATGAACGATCATTCTATCAAAGTACATGCAAATTCCCCCAGCTTATTTGCATTTAAATTTCCTGTTTCACCTGCTCTCTGTTAGACTATTTTCCAATTAAACCATCATCCCTGTCTCCATTTTGCACAAAAGGAGATTTTTCTCGGACAACCGTGTGACGCGGCATTTATGATCATTCTGACACCTTTAAAATGGCAGAGATTGCGGATGGCGTGATCTTCAGGGAATGCAATATGGTCGTAGATCTTCTATGTGATCTTCACGGCTTCTCTTAAAACAAATTGATGATCACAATCTTGCATGAAATGGGAGAGTCTCTCTACAAACCTAATATTTCTAATGTGGATGGGGAAAATTATCGATCACAGATTGATCGTTAAATTGTCCCGGGAAAATTTGGATATGTTGGGGAAATTATTTGATTTTGGCGGAAAAATGCGATCTTGTGGATTTTTTTTCATTGACTTAACGATTGAGGATCACATTAGCAGATGATCGTACTATGAATGATCTCAAGTCATAAAATTCGATCGTTCTTTACTAAATATTCGATCTTCAGATTTTTTTCATTGTCCTGACATTTCAGGATCACAGTTCTAAATGATCATGGAATTAAAAAAAAAACTTTCTTCTGAATTTTTTTTTATTGATTTTTCTATTGAATATCATAGTTCAAAATGATCTCAAACAAAAAATTCAAAGTATCTTATAAAAATAAGACTTTCTGAAAATTTTATTTTGAAAAAAAGATCTTAGAATAAAAATTAGATCTTCTAGAATTTTGCAATTAACGATCTCAATGCGAATAATAAATGATCTTGTAAGTCAAAAAATCGATTGATCTTTTATAAAAAAAAGATTTAGAATAAAAATATAATCTCCTGGGACAAATATCACATTTCAAATGATCTTGAATTAAAAATGCGATAAATCTTGACTAAAAATGCGATCTCCTGAATTTAAAAAAAATAAATTTCAACCAAAATTGTGATCTTCTGAAGTTTTTAACGATCTTTCAATTGAAGATCGCATTTTAAGTTATTTCATTTTATTCAAACACCACCCTTTTGCGAATTATTTTGCATAAAATAACCCCGGAGGTTATTTTGTGGATCACAAGAAAATGGGTGGATGTGTGAGAAAGAGAGGTGGAGAATCACAAATTAATCCTCTGTGCCAGCCCCAGATGATCTAGCCTACATTTTGGAATACAACTATTTTATTTTTCCACCACAACAAAAGATGCACATCCAACGATCGCGGAGATGGGCAGTGGATTGTGTGCAAAAGAGGAGGAATCACGCGGTATAAAAGGTGCTGCACCAGATGGACTTTGTGCAGTATTCAGTCGCCTTTTCGCACTTCTTCCACATCGGGAAGACGACCCACCCACACAATTCACCTGTTCAAAGGAAAACCCCAATTTTTGTGATACAACAAAAAAAAACTCCTGGACTTGCGGAGGAGATTACTTTTTTTGTGATTTTCGCCTAATAAAAGAAGTGTTGGAAAAAATAATTCAGTGAATTCCACCCCCACAATATTCCCTCCCATAAGTTTTATTTTTTTAAGTGATTTGTGTGCTTTGAGGGATTAACCATGAGAATTGTAAGTACTTCTCCATAAGAGAGATTGAGCTTTGTGCGATGGGGTGGCCCAGAAATTTCGGCATCTTGTGCGGGATTTGTAGCCATGCATGACGGAGGGAAGCCTTCAGAAGTGGCACAAATTTTGCGTGTGGAAAAAATGTCGAAACAAAAGAGACGCGCCAAGGAAGCTGAAGGCATTCTTCCAAAAAATATACCATCCATTGTTCGGATTTCATTCCAACACGCCAATAAATTGGTGTGAATGACCATTCATCGTGTGATCCACTCACAAATCTCTCTAAAAAAATTTTTCTTTGCCCTTCTGCCCCATTGCTCTCACGGGCGGTTCTATTGAAGAACGAATCTCTTCAAGAAGCTTTTGAGCTTTTCATTTTGCTTCGTTTAAATGAATGTTTTTAAGTGTTGAAGTGAAGAAAAAATTGGATAATTTAGTACGAGATCATTAGGAGGGTTCTGATTTTATTTAATTAGTAATTCTGATTTATTAAAAATTCTTCAAAAATTTGTTTTTTTTAATAAAGAAGGAAATTATTTTTTTTTATTGGAATGAATGAAACTAGAAAGGATTTAAATAAGGATCATTTTTGAATTTTTCTTGAGAGTTTTCTTCAATTTATATGCCTTGTATTATCTATTTGATATAGGTAGTTTCAGACTTAATAGTAATAAAAAATTTTAATTGACTTTTTAAAAATTTAAAAGATATCTAAAAAAAATTCTTCTTCGGCTAAAAAATTAAGAGTCAGGAATTCAAAATAAAAAGAATTTATAATTAATTTAAATTTATGTCCAATGGAGTCATTGGTAACCTTCCTTAAGGATACAGAAAGCAAAGTTCTAAGCAAAAGAATTATTTTCTTGGAAAATTTTGTAAAAGTAAAAAAAAAACATAGGGACTACGAGAAAATTTTAAAAAGAGTTCTTGAACCAGAAAAAAATCAATTATTGAATTATCTAAAGTTTCTCACGGTCCTTAAAGGCTTAAAACTCCTTAAAGTCTTAAAAACACTTAAAATTTCAAAATTCTCAGTTTTGAAGTAGAGATTTTTAAAGTTTCAAACCTTTTAAGCCACATCATTCGCTTAGTTTATTCAATATCTTAAAAATAAGATTAAAAATTTTTTCTTCACATCAAAGGTCAATTCGAAAAGAAAAAAAATGTGACAAACTGATAGAGATTTTGTTTAAAAGACTCTTACAAAAAACTATCTTAAATCATGTATTTTTTATTTTTTATTTGTGTGCTAAACTATCCCTAAATTTAATGATTTTTTAAATTTATTTCTTAAATTTGCATAACTGTTTATTAAAATCTTTTTTTTTTTAATTTTTCTGTCTTAATTTTAAGGAAAATATTGATCAATTTGCAAGTAATGCAGTGCAGAAGGGTTTGGATTTAATCCTTAAACGCTTTCCTGGTTTAAAATACCTTTAAAGATTAAATCCAAAAATGAATCCAGAAAAATTCGGAAAATTCAACGAATAAAAACGTGACAAGTTTCTTTGCAAAATATCCTCAAATACAATGCTTTTCCACCCTCATTTAACACCCCTAAATAAAACCCATAACTCCTATTTTCTCTGGCCCTTCTGAGATACCTACATACTTTGGAATGTAAGGAATGCCAAACAGAGGAGAAGAGCCCACACCCAATAATTTTCCACACATTCAAGAAAAAATCCCTCAAAGCAGAAATATTTGATGCCAGAATGCAATTTTGTGGGTGTGATTTGTGCACCAGGCACACACAACACACAGCAAAGAAGAAAATCAATTTTAATAATCACTAAATGCACTCTTCTTTCCCACATCCACCGCAAAATGTTAGATAATCGTATTATTGGCCATCGCCTCGATCGCATCTGCCCAAATCCGCGGAATCGTGCCGAATCGAGATGCAAGCGCCGTCATCTTGAAGCACATCTATGAACCAAATCCCGATGGTTCGTACGTCTACAGGTATATGCCATTAAATTGGAAGTCAATGGGACGGGTTTTGTGTGTAGATAGATTTTCCTAACAAAACAATAATTTGTCTTTCTGCAGTTATGAAACCAGCAATGGCATCCGAGCCGATCAGCAAGGGTACGTCTTGCTCTCAATGATTTTTCTAAGACGAATTTGCACTTGACTTTTACCTACAAATGCATAATAAATTCTCTTTTCTTTCTCTCTCTTTTTCTGACCTGATCTCCTGGAAGGTATCTCAAAAATCCTGGCACGCAAATTGAGGCTCAGGTAAGTCAAAAGAAAATTTTTCATTAATTTAAAATCAATTGAAGGTATTTATTCCTCGAAGAATTATAATTTCTTAGAAAAAATCTTTTAAACGGTAAATTATTTCTTTGGGAAAGAGAACTTTTTCATTTCACCAGTAAAGAATTTTTTATCAAAGGAATTTTCTCATTTATTCATAAAAGAACACTAAATGAAAATAGAAATAAGATTAATCATAATTCTCATAAATCAGTCAGTTGTAGAAAAAAAAATTGAATTATTTTTTGACAGTTATATGACAGCAAAAATGTGACATAAGTTAGCACAACTGTCAATGGCATTCATTAAAATTGAAATGTACTTTAAATTAAATTGTACTTTATGGACTTCAACAAAGCAGTTTAAAAGATTTTTTTTTATTTCTACGGGGTCAATTGAAAAGAAATTATCGAAGCATTATTTGACATCTCCTTGGCAGCACTATTTTGACAAGAGATAAAGAACTGTCAAAACTTTCAAATGGACAATTTCTTTGGGCAAGAGAACTATTCTATTCTGGTCAGCAAAGAATTTTTTTATCGGAAGAATTTTTCCTATTTGAAGTATCTTTTGACATTTCTTTGACAGCACAATTTTGACAGGAGATAAAAAACTGTCAAAACTTTCAAACGGGCAATTTTTAAATTTAAAATTTCTTCTGCAGGTGATGCAGGGCTCCTACTCATACACCGGCCCCGATGGCGTAGTCTACACCGTGAAATACATTGCAGATGAGAATGGTTTTAGGGCAGAGGGGGCTCATCTACCTGTGCCACCACCTCCTCTACGGAATAACCCACGATTTGGTGGCTTCTAAGCACACCTTTGTGAGCTTCTTCACCCACTATTTACAACCCTTTACTCATCTTCCAACGAAGAGTTACCATTAATTTGTGATTTTTATGCAAAACAAAAATTAATTAAAAGAAAAACTCATCAAACGCTAAAAGAAAGATGTCGCGTAAATGATATTTTTTTTTACCTTCCACACACAACACGCAAGAAGTTCAAACACAAAATGCAAATGCCACAATAAAGGCAACTTTTAAAAGACAAAAAGTCCTTGTTTTTCTTTCTTTTCAAAGGGAATTAAAAGAAATATTTTTTGATGAAAAATAAATTTATTTTACCTTTATTTGGGGCACAATTTGGTAATTAATTTCTCCTCGATTATTGACTCGTTTCCGTTTGTTTCCGACTGTAGTACGATGGGGTATCATCTGGGATTTTCAGAGCTTCCAGACGCAAGAAGAGGTCGTCATAGGCACCCCCTGAAGCAGCAGGAACTTCCTCATTTTTGTCTTCTTTGAGAAGGAGATCGAGCTCCTCCTCAAGCAGCGTATTGTCTGATGAATCTCCGGAGAGATCCTCACCGAGGACTCTCTCAATGTCATCACTGAGCTCAATGGCGTCCCTGATTTCATCAACTGTCTCCTGAACCATCTCCAATGTAACCCCGGACTTTTCTAGAGCATCCCTAAAGGCCTTCCCACCGAGTTTGTAGGTTTGCATAATCTTCTGATTATGCGAAACATCGTGAATCTTCGACAGGAGCTCCTGGATGTTGACGAGGGTGTTTGTGTGCTTGTCTAGAAGTGGAATAAAATGAATTTTCTTTAACATTTTCACCATTTTCATGAGAAAATGATTTTTTACCTAATTTATTCGTTAAAATTTTCCTCTTTCGAAGATAGAGCTTTGCCAGGCTTCTATTTCCTTTCCTCGCATTTTCCCGCGCTTTCTCATCTTCCTCCTTTACGTCCTTCTCCAGTTCATCCATAATTGCAGTTAGTTCCTTTTCCCGGGATTCAAGTTCGTAAATGGAGTATTCCAAATCGGAAATTTCAAGGATTTTCTTCTCATCTTTGTAGACAAATTTCAATAGAATGCCCTGAGAGGGATTTTCCACACTTTCCACGCTGCTACGACGAATTGCAACCTTTTGCTGGCAGTGCAAAGCATGAATGGCCAGAGAAATGCCCTCAGGGGTGAGTTTGAACTTTTCTTCAGCTTCCTTCACAACATCTTTCTGTGAGAGAATTCTTCCTTCCATCAGGTTCTGCAACATTGATGCGTGATTCTGGAAAACAACAAAAAATAAAAAAAATGGGATCTTTTCCTGGTCAGATCAATCCTACCTCAACAACTTCCAGCACAACAAAGGCAACTTCCTTGTAATTTGTAGGGAAGAGAGCATTTTTGGCAGCTGAAAGGCCCTTCTTCACTGGCGTCTTGACTAATAGATTTGTCGTCCATCCCAGCCAGGTATGTTGAGGAGGCTCCATGAAATCCTGCTCAACTCTCAGGCTTCTTTCTTTCTGCATATCTTCAAAAACTTTGTCAAGGCAATAAGATTTCTTTCCATTCCTCGTTAGAGATTCCTCAACGTCCATTATTGTGACCTTTGCTGTGCCTCTCCAATGGCAGTACTTGCTGATCATCTCCTTCCAGAACTTCATCTTCCCATCGAAATTCTCAGGATTCACTGATCTCTCCCGGAATGGGGCAAACAACACGCCCATCCGGGTGTCATCACTCCAACAGCTAGGCAACAAGTCCGCGGGAAATTCACTTTTCTTAGCCATTATTCACTATTTTCTGGAACTCTCTTCTCAATTCTTGGGCTAGATCATCACTAAACTTCCTGGACTAAAGAGAAGATTTTATTTCCTCGTCTTTTTGGTAGAAAATAAATAAAGAAAAAACCTTTTTAGGAAAATTTCGCGTGTTTTTGTTTTTCTTTTGTCAAAAATGACAACACAGGGTGCTCCAAAAGTGCTTGCTCTCTGATCATTAGGGCGTCCTAATGACTACTACTCGTACTTTAACGAACTTTATTTTTGCTTTTCCAAAAATGCGATTTTCTTGTTTTTCACCCAAATTTTTGGGCATAAAACACATTTCTGGGGCTTCTGGGGCACTTACGGGTGCTCCGAAACCCCCGGAGAGCTTCTCCGTACGGAATTGGGAGCCCGCGGAAATTTTGACGGTTGGGTTACAAATTTGAAAATTTTGACGGTTGGGGATTTTATACGCACTTTTTTTCCCGGAAAACCCAAATTCGCTGGGAAATTCGGCGGAAAACGCAAGAAAATTAGGAAAAAACTGAAAGTGTAAGGGAGACGGTTAGCAATGAAATGCATCCATCTCATTTTTTCTGCCGAAAAGTACCAGTACAGTAGAAGTCCACATCAACGAACAATCGGATGTACTACTCTCGCGTATTAAAAATAATGCGCGAGAGTAGTACATCCGATTGTTCGTTGATGTGGACTTCTACTGTAGTTGCTTTTGGAACTACATTTAGGGCGCCAATTTCAAAATAGTCAAAAATGCGAATAAATTGATTTTTTTTTTAATTCGTTTTTTAACCCTTTCACGCCTGCATAAAACACAGATGTTCTACGAAATGCTCTCGGGACATTTTTCAGTAAAAATGTCTTCTTTTACAAAGAAATAGCATCACTATTTAATTTAATTCATCGATATTATGCCAAAATTGGCAAATTTGGTGCGAAAAGCGACCTCGTTTTATCAAGCTAATATTTATTGCTTTGAAGACGACATTTGGCCGTTTTTTCTTGCTTTTAGAGATTGTTGATAAAATGTTAAATGAAAATGAAAACTAAACTAAATTATATAATACCTAAACATTTATTTAGTAATCTCGAAAGAGATATAAAACGATCTCTTTTATTTTTTGTTACAAATTTGAATAACAGGTACGTCCATTGTTGCGTTGAAGTGGACGTACGTTGTTGTTGATGAAGCCACCCATTCCTTGGATGCGATTGAAAAGTCTCATTGTTGTGAAGGATATTTTCCTTGGGATCACGTTGATTACCCACAGGATACCCTCTCTGCACGGTGGCGTTGTGAGACTTCCGGTGTATGATACAATATATCTATTAAATCTATTTACATTTATAAATTGATCAAGCGTAAAGAAATGCATTGATTGTGAAATTGTTAGGACAGCTCCGCGGCGCCGGATGTAGGGTAGGAGTTGGAGGTAGTGGTAGGAGGATTCGCCAAAGAGGAATTTTTGAAAGAGTTGCCCAAGAACAAGGACGCCATCAACAAAATTCATTGCCTGCGCTAAGTTTCTGTATTTTGCATTGTAGCACACCACGTGCATCTCCATTGTGAATCTTATGCCATAGACTGCATGCTCCGTCCCATCGAGGAGTCCATCGGTCCAGTGAAAATGTACCTCATGCGGAATGTACTGAGCCGTGCCCAGAGGTCCTCCGGTTATCCTTGCTGTTCGATTGGCATTCCAATGAAATAAATATCTCACTGTGTGATCACCGTTAATGAGATCAACAGCCCTCGGTGGGGTGTGGGCATTGATAAAGGTCAGCCCCTGTGTTGGGCCCAACCTCTGGCAACTGAAGGGTGTTAAATTTATCGGACTCTGAGCTAATCCACGGCACATTGGGAATCTTTCACTCCACCTATGGGCGTTTGTGTAAGAAAATTCCTAAAAGAAATATTTTTTCTTAAATTAACTTAATTTTAAAATTAATATTTTAAAGAAAGAAAATTTTAAAAATAATTGCAAAATCTCACATAATATGTATCTCACTTACAACCCCATCCTGTTGTGCTTGCCTCTGAATTCGCTGAGGCACAGATGAATTATTATTCGCCAGTTGAATGGTCACAATCACTTGGGTGAAAATAATTGAGGAAAAGAAGTAAATCGACATTTTTCTCCGAGATATTACGGATAAATAGTTTAAATTCACATTTAACATTTCTTTTTATACGAACATTTAGAACTTTCTTCCACCTCTCCTCTGCACTATATATACATTTTTGCACTATTATGTGTACTACATGTAATAGCCAAAAAACAACTTCCAATGTCCATTTATTATGTACAATGTAGGTATGTTGCTGCTATATAAGATTTAATATTTTGCACACAATTCGATAGATTTAAGAGGTTTTCCCATGAAAAAGAAATATGTGGTGTAGCATAAAAGAGCTCAATGGAAGCGTTTATAATTTTTATGTCAAAAGAAATTTATTTTTGAGTCATTATTTTTGTTAAATGAAGAATTGATCATGAAATTGACTTTTTCTGCATTTTTGTAAGACAGAGTTTATTTTGCTTTGTCTGAATTGATTTGTTTCGTAGTCATTTTGGACATCTTCAAATTATCTTTTAAGAACATGCGTGAAAAGTTTTTTTATTCTGGGGAAATTTTAACTGAAATGTTTTTTCAAAATGTTGGTATCGTCGTAATTCAACAATCAGAATTGGGTTAAACGTTAAATAATCAAATTTTTTTTAATGAAAATTAGGATTTTTGCAAATAGAGCGTTTATTAACCCTTGTAGAAATAATAAATTAGTAGAATCTGCCACTTCTCGAGAATTCAGTTAACGTAAATTGGTCATCACATTAACAATCTTTTCTTTGGATTCTCTGCCATTTTCTTTAAAAATTTAGCATGAAATATGTTAAATAAATAAAAGTAAGAGAGTAAAAACTCAAATGCAAATCTATTATTTTATGTAATATACTATTTCATAATTTTCTTCTTTAAATAAAATAGAATTCAATTAATAGACACATTAATTAACCTATAAGACTCACCTCTATAGCCACTATTTACTATCTCTCTGGAATCCAGAGAAATATAGAAAAGGAAGAACTTGTTGCTGATCTAAGTATTGGTCGTTGAAAGTTCATTGAAACTTTCTTTAGCCATGAAAATGATGTTCTTAACATGATTTCTGTACTTTATAAACTTCCTCATTTATGGCAAAATCATCCTTTATATGCCCCCAAAGAACCATCCAATATGACTCATTCATTTGAAAGAAAATTACTTAAAACACGTTGAAAGTTTTTATGATGAAGAAATCACCAAAATTAATCAATTTGATGGATTTACATTAAGAGAAAAAAAAAGTCCATTTCTTTTGGAACTTTTTGAAATGAAAGCATGAACTGCGACAATATACAAAAATATCCACGAAATTGCAGAAACATTATTTACACAGAGTGAGAAAAAAATCATTTTTTTTGCTCATTTTCACAACAGATCTGCTTGGAGGAATACTTAACCGGAGAGAAAAAAGTAAAAGTTTGATTTTATGTATCGAGCATACATATCGAATATATGTATATAGCAATGAATATCGATTTGTGCTGGCGGATATTTCTATATATGAACGATGTGCTTCAATAGATTTTAATGCTTGACGCTAAGATGGAAATTTTTGATTCTTTATGTTTGTTATTTTTTTTTTTGCTTTGAAAAGTTTCTGGAAAAATCATTGAATTCTTAAGAATTTTATGTGGGAGGAGACGAAGCTTTTTGCTACCTATAACACCTTCTATTCGAAAGCTTTCTTTGAAGCTTTTTGTGGTGGTAATATTGTTGTCTCCTTTTAAGAACACAAAAACTCACCTTAAGGGCAACATAAACACCGCATACACACATAATTTTTTCATGTATGTTTTCATAATTTTTTTGCGCTTCGTGTAACATTATTATTGGAAAAAAAATTATGTCAAGAAATTTATACAATTGTGAAAGAAAGTAAAACAAAAAATGAGTAGAAAATCTTTGCACCGAGCCAGACTTTACTTGTTATGGGAAAATGACGATTGAGAAGTAACGTTCGAAAGTACATAAGGCCCAAAGTAAGAGAAAGAAATTGAAAAGTGGAGGAAAAGAACGGACCAGCAAAACGGGTATTCGCAGGTATGTGTGCTTGACTTTGGTGGGACTCTGCGTGGTCTGTCTTCGCGAGAAAAGACATGATCGTCGAGTTCTGTTACTTTCAGTTGCGGTTCACCTCTCAAACGCCACAGACCATCCTCTTGCACACAGCGAATTTGCAAGAAAAGTTAATCTCTCAAGAAATTCGAGGCATTTCTCTGTCCATCTAAATGAAAGCATCGATTAGTGCAATTAAACGGTGCGTGATGATTTTCAAAAAAGATCATTATTGTAATTTAATTGTGTTACATAAGATTTGGTGAAAAAATGTAGTTTAATTTCCCCGTTTTTATTTTCCTAGAGACTGCGTGTGTGTGTTTTCTTCTAAAAATTTAATAAAATATATAAGTAGAATAGAGGAGAGGTTCTTAAGTGCTTAAATCCGTTACATCAAAGATTTGTTTAGAAAAGTGTGTGCAATAAGTGTGTGCAATAAAGTGGAATACTCCAGCGATAGTTTATGTTTTATGTTTTATGATTTTCTACAAATAAGCAGTTTTATAGATTTAGCATAAATCTATTATTGCGAAAGGGAATATATTGGAAAAACTCAGGACTCATCAACATAACGCAAAATGGATATTAAATGGATTATTTTACAAATTTTGTGGATTCTAATGGAATATTCCTCAATTAAAGAAGGTATGAGTGATGCTGAAGTAATCTGTTGAATGACGAATTACTGTAATAATACGAGAAAAATAATTAAAAAATAAAATAATCTCCCTAGAGTTTACTTTGGAAAATTATCTTGCTTTTTTTGAGATTTTAAAGATCCATCCAGGCCCTTATTTCTTGTAATCAAGTCCTTTACAAGTAGAGCTTTGCACTGGAACTTTCCACGAGGCGCTTTTTATCGTTTATTTTCAATTTGACGCATAAGATGAAAAGAAAATCGAAAGTTTGCTAATAGCATCGATTTATTTAAATTTTTTTTATCTCTCTCGCTGTATGGTCAATGGTCATTATATTTCTATACATTATTTTTTCTCTCTACATAAAACTATACATAAACTAATAATAATGCAAAATTAATCTTGTATATTCAGACAACCATATATGATCCAACAGATCACAGAAAATGTTTCCCCCGAAAAAAAAATTCGTTGAGGCTATCATGAATTTTTCATAGTCTCAAAATTGGTGAAAGTTTTTCATTTCAAACTCTTGTTTTGCGCACAGACTTTATCCGCATATAATTCGAAATAATATATAAATTTGCATTTCAATACATATAGTAGTGGGGGAGGATTAATTTGGGGCCCTTGGAGGTTTTTTTAACGACCTACCTTTGGGTTTTTTGAGAGGAAAAGAAAATTATTTTTCTTTCTTTAAAAATATTTCTCAATCAAGTTCCTCTTTAAACTAAATTCACAGATTACAGTGAGGATTCGTATGAGATAATTAATTAGTTCCACGCTGAAATAATTACTGCAGGTCATTGACTAAATAGCTGGTTACGTAAAAAACTTTTAAAAATATTTTTCGAGGGGAAATTAAAGGCAATTATTCGGATTCAGCCGGCTGAATGTGGAAAAGATCTCTCTTAAATTAAAATCTCCATTGCTTTTGGAAATGAATTATAAAAGAATATTTTCTACAAGTAAAACTTTTGTCTCATTATTCACTACCTTCTCTGGATTCAATTTGGCTTGAAAAAATACTTTTCATACAAAGTTTAGCAATAGTTTTGAAAGATTTTTTCTTTGCAATTGGAAAGGTATCAATTTGGCATAAAATGTATAGAGAAGAAATAGCTCAAGTGATGATAATAAAAATTACGTGTTTTGAAATGAATGCAAGACTCATCTGCTTGTCTTTGCGCCATGAGAAATTTCCTCGTATATATGGCAAATTCAGAAGATTTTTTTCTTCTTCTTCTTCTGTGTATTCAATACTAATGAGATATAGGACTCACAATTGTTTAAAAACTGTGTTACAAAACCATTCTTTTCTTGTTGTTATTTTTCATTATACTTTTGCAGAAGATAAAACTCCCACACTTGATAATTAATGGGAATTCCCTTAAGACATGACAGAGATGGAGGTTTGTCTTATGTGCTGTGCTGTGATAGATATTTCTAAAATTTTTCGTTACTCTCTGTATTTAGCTAGTTAAGGTTTTGGACATATGAGCTATATTCAAGTTAAAGAAATTTTACAAAGAAGCTCCGCAAGTTTAATTGTGGGTGAAGTTTACAAGGGAACATTGTATTTTTTCCCATCGAATGGACATCATTTTTTCAGGAAAGATTCTTAAAAAGCATAAAATAAAATTGTGCTAAATATTAGAACAAAAGTTTTACTAGAAAATGTATTAAAATAACATTTAATTTGGCGCTAGCTGTTCTTGTTGATTTTATAGCAATTTATTTTAGTGAAAATTTATATTACTTTAATACCATTCTAGTGGAACTCCGGTTCTAATATTTGGCACAATTTCATCTTATAACTTTAAGAAATTTTCCTGAAAAAAATTAACCCTAACTGTTCTCTACAAAATGCAATGAGCCCTTGCTAGTGCAATATAATTGTAGATAAATTTTCTTTTTGAAGTATCTTAAAATTAGTGAAAGAAGAATTATTAAATTCTCTCTGATTGGCTGATAAAATAAACTTAAGTTTATTTTTGGTTAATTTTTCTCTAGACTTTTTTCTCTACCTGGCAGAGCTTTTTAGTAAAATTATTTCAAATAGATTAAAGAGAATAAAAATGAAGAATTTTCAATAATTTTCTCTCCAAAAATTCTCTTTTAAATCAATTTCAATGCTAAATTGCTTTTTGTAAGTTTTTCTTTTATAATGTTGATGTCTTTTGTAACTATCAATGAAATTCTCCCCGCTGCTGTTACAGAGAAAGAATTGCAGCAACATAAATTGTGAGGAGTTGAGAAGTTCTCATCACAATTTGCTGTCATCTTGAATAAAAATAAATGTGGTAGTGATGTAAAAATAAAATTTAATTATGCTTGAATTTACTGTGAATTGTTGTAGATTTATGTATCTATGTATTATACCTAAATACATTCTTCTTCGTCTCTTTTTATGTATTATACTTTGTTATGTAGTATAGTGGGAAAATCTTTGGAAGGAAAAAAGGGAAAGGTAATTCGCGATATGCTCACAATTCTGTTTTAATCTTTCTGTGACTTTGGGTCTATTTAAAGAACAGGTGTCCTTCCCTAATTAAAGAAAATCCTTCACGGGAGTTAAATAGGTTAAAGAAATTATTTATTTCTTTAAGAATGTCATGATGTTACCTCTAGAACAATTACTTACATAAAATATTCTTTTATTTACACTAAAAAACCAATTTCAGTTAATCGTGAAAAATTAAACAAAATTGCTATATAATTTACGCATTCCTCTCTGTTTACTATATACACAAAAGAATAAAGTGCGAGCTATTGAGCGAAGAGAGAAACGTAAGAAAATATTTTTACTATATGTAAGAGTATAATGGGACATAAATATGCTCGAGCATCTCTGAGGAGAACATTTTCCCAACCTGCTGACATAATAATCTCATTGATTTGAAGATTGTTTTTTCTCCATTCCATGAGAATCTCTGGGTGAGAATGTATGCAATTTTCGATTAAAAATGTTATAAAATTATGAAAATGCACTTTTCAGTGTCTAGTTAGTCTCTATGTTTAGCTAATACACTGAAACATCGATTAGTGTTAACTGTAAACGTTTCTTAAAATTTTTTAATGTGAAAATTTATTCATTTTTGTAACAATTTTCTTTATTTCTTAATTATTCCTTTAAGCCTGTGTTTTTCACTCACGACTGGGCTATGAATCCGAATCAGAAGGAGTGCGATTTATTAGAGTTAGAGAGGACCTTCCGACAGGTGGGGAAGTTCTTACCCTTCGTGCATATCCAAGGTGATTAAATGTTAAAGAATTATATTTTAAATCAAAAAAAAAAGTTTTCAGAAAGATGATTTTTGATTAAATTTTCTTCACAGTATTTTCCTTTTAATTTTTTTTAAATCTCTGAGGATTTTTTCGAGGCCATGTTGTAAGGAAAATCATCTCTCTTGAAGCTTTTAGCACAAAACTAAAGCAAAATAAAATAATAATTAATTTCAAAAATTCCTTTTTAAACAGGAATTCAGTAATATTGAAAAGTATGGACAGATCAGCGGATCACCATTACTTTAGACTGAGAGAAGTCAATACGACAACTATCCAAGTTTTATTGGATAAATCACTAGAAGATCTTGTTGATCGTGATTCACCGCAGAATCTTGTTAAATTTAAAATACAGTGCAGCAGCACATCAGGGAGGAATGATGATCAAACATCCTACATGACCGTTACAGTGTACATTGAGGATATCAATGATCATTATCCTAAATTCCAAAATTTACCATATGCCGTGGCCGTTGATGAAGCAACCCCAATTGGTTCGACGATTTTCCACGGAATCTCTGCATTTGATCGTGATAAGCCGAATACACCAAATTCAGATGTTCAGTATTCAATTGGATTTCAAGATTTTGGCGTGGGGGGTCCCTTTTTTGCCCTCGAGAGCCCACATCGTCCATCGGTTGTGCTGAAGAGATCCCTTGACTACGATGAAGGAATCCGTACGTTTGATCTTCCAATTATTGCATCTGTAAGTTTATTTGTTTTCTTTTTGTAATTAGCTAAATTATTTATTCTTCCACCATGGATGGGAATTTAAATATAATTTACAATGAAAGTTTAAGAGACAAAAGGGCAAATTATTTCGTGAAAGCCCTTGTATTGTTTCACTTGTCTTATTTCATTAATTTTGTCTTCTTCCACCTTCTCGCCTTTCACGAAATCTTCTACGTTTTTTGCTTCCTTTATTTACCATTGATTTTGTGAAATATGCAAAAATTTGTTTGTCTGGCGACGGAAAGATTACTATTAAAGAGAAACAAGTTTGATTCTTTCATTTCCTTATGGTTATCTAATTTTGCATAAAAAATTAAATTAATGGGGCATTAAATAAATTTTTCTTTGAAGCTTAATAGTGTGTGATACTATTTATCTTCTCTCAAATATTGGGCCTGATTCAGCGACCAAGAAACCCTTGAAATTCGCTTGAAATCTTGAAATTTCAGTACAAAATTCAAAGATTTCAAGGGTTTCTTGGTCGCTGAATAAGGCCCATTAATTCATAAAAAACAAGATCTTTCCGTCCCGTCGTCTCATCGTGAGGAAATATTTAAACACGGGGCATTTATCTGGGGAATATTTGAACATATTTTAACAGAATAATTCCGAGTATTCTGAACATAATCGATTATTGTTTAATTTTTTTTCATGGATTTTGACATGCTTTTAATGCATTTTTATAAGCATTTCGAATGAAGTTTTTTCGCTAAATTTTTGTGCTTTTATTTCGCAAAAATGTTATTTAATGTTTTATCCCAAAAAAATCTAAAAATTTCTGAATTTTCACAATTATTCCGAATTTGTATTTTTAACACAGATAAATTCCCTTTAGAAGGCAAAACTTTTCCATCTTCCTCATGTTAGACTTCTTCACAATTTATATTAATTAATTTTTTATCTAAATTCCTTAAAGGATCGCGGAACTCCTGTGAGAGTTTCCAATACAACCCTAAAGATAATGGTAACAGATCATGATGATTTGCCGCCAAAATTCACCGAAGGTGTCTATCGTACGCGAATAAATGAATTCTCACCGTTGACGGGGAAACCAATAAGGATCCCACTGTACTTCAATCCACCCATCAAAGCATACGATCAGGATTCAATAAATTCCTCCCTTGTCTACGATATAATTGCTGGCAATGAGCGAAAGTTATTTCGCGTGAATCCCACCAATGGAATAATTTATTTGGAAAAAGAAATTGATTTGGAGGAAGAAAGTCTCCCGGGGAATACCTTTGTGCTGCAACTGGAAGCCCGGCAGCGGGATAACACGCACAAGAGATCCATTGCGAGGGTTGAAGTGGAAATTGTCGATGTGAATGACAATGCGCCGGAATTTGAGGTTGATCTGTACAACATATCGATCGTTGAGAATCTCCCAACGGGCTTCAGTGTCCTCCAAGTGAGTGCCACGGATCGGGATCAGGGAGAAAATGCGGATTTTATGTACAAGTTGGCAAATGAAAAACCCGAAGGGGCTTTCCTCATTGATGCCCGCACAGGGTGGATAACAGTTCGCAACCAAGCATTGCTGGATCGTGAAGCCAGGCCATCGATCACAATGAAGGTCCTTGCCGTTGAGAAAAATCCTCAAATTTCCTCACGGGAAAATTCCGATGGGAGTGTTCAGGTGGAAATAACTCTCTTGGATTCAAACGACAACACACCGCAATTTCAAATGGGAAATTTGTATGAATTCAAAATAAGTCTCGATGCTCCCCTTGGCTTTCTCATTGGACACGTAACGGCTAAAGATCCCGACGAGGGGAGAAATGGTTTGATTTTGTATGATCTCCAGAGGCCACATGGAACAGGGATGATCCCCTTTCAAATTGACCCTCAAACAGGGGCCCTCACGGTGTCGGGTCAATTAAAACGCGGAAGAATTGCCCTGTTCGTGGAGGCGAGTGATCAACCGGCAAATCCATCGGAAAGAAGATTTTCCTTGGCCGTGGTAACCATTGAAATCCTTCGAGGATCATTTGATGGATCAATTGATTTTATTGGGGCACCATATGAATTTTGGGTGGGTGCCGATGTACCCGTTGGCACGTCTGTGGGGCAAATACGAACGACCATTGATTGGGATGCACAGGGGGAGCAAGTTATGTATGATCTCCTGCATTCCTACTCAGAGGGTGTACCATTTGCCGTGGAGGAACGTTCAGGAACTGTTACAGTGATCAGAGATCTTGAAGATTTCACGAGGAATTTCTATGAATTTGAAGCAGTTGCCACACATGTGAGTTATTCATTTAATTTAATTTTATTCTTTGTAAAGGAGTCTATTCGTTTTTGCCCGTTTTCTGATTTTTTTTTTCGAAGTTCAGTGGTAAAGAAAATCAAGAAAACGGTTAAAAAACAATCTTAAAAAAATAATATTTGAATTTTCTTTCATTTTCCAGTACATTTCCGAACGATCTTACGGAGAATTAATAAGGAGATCATCAAAATCCCAAAAGCAAGTAACCTCAAGTGGGGAGGTGATTGAAATTGACGAAGGGGTGATTTCCGAGAGCAAAAACGTCCTTGTTACAAATGTAACAATCCACGTGGTAAGCCCCGATGATGAGAAGGGAATCCTCATTCGTGGCACAAGTGCAGATCCAATTGAATTTCACGTGCGGGAAAATCTCGCTGGGACTCTTATTGGCCAATTGGTTTACAATAAGAATGTCACGATGAAGAGGAAGAGTAGTGCTGATACGAGAGTCACCGTGACACCTGTTGCCCTCACCTCGAGCCCTCCACCTACACGTCGCAAGGATCGTCGTCTAAGTTCGACGAAATTCACCAAAAATGCCACGAGCTTCAATACAATCCCCAAATCACGACGAAGGCATCGCGATACTGAATCACAGACCTCATTTTACGTTGCTGTTGCACCATCAATTTTCTTCGATGAAGATTTCTTGGTGAAAGAATCAATGGGGGTGGAGGATTACGGGAGAAAGGGGAAGAATGCAAATTTGAATCCTTTATTAAATAGCAAATATTCGTTATTTGATTACGAATCAACGGGCGCTAATAAGAGTTCCTACCTTCCGAAGGAGATAAGGAAGAGAGCACCTGCTGAGAATCAACGGTATGATGTTTTCCCAACAACAACGGAAGTTTCCCCATCAACCTACAGGCCAAAATATAAAAATTCCGGAGCTGTTTATGGGAAAAGCTCAAATTCGGGCATTGAAACGTACAAGCAGATGAGTCAAAATGGGAGTAGGAATCACGGATTGAAGTTCTTCATTGCAAATCAGCAGGATGTTACGGATTTAATTGCAATTGCCAATGATGGGACGTTAATGACGGTTAAGGGATTGGATCGGGAGGATAGGGATACGTACAAATTGACGGTTATTGCGGAATATTCAAAAGGATTCATCAATGGCGCGGGGATTTATCAAGTAACGATTTATGTTGATGATGAGAATGATAATGCACCGAGGTTTAATCATCAAAACTACATGGGAATTATCAATGAGAACAGCCCCCTGGGGACGAGAGTCCTCATAAATCATCTCATTGTTGTGAAGGATGCTGATTTGGGCAGGAATGCCCTGTTTAATGTTCATCTTCACGGCGAAGGGAGTCATTTGTTTAAAATTGAATACGTCAATGAGACAACTGAGCATCACAATAGGACCTTCCTGGACTCCTATAGTAGCTTTGTCAATGCCATGAATATTGGGCAGAGCTTTGCGAGTCTGCGGATGATGTTTATTGATGCGCTGGAGAAGCCCCAAAAGGGTGAACCGCATTTCATTGTCACCTTCCGTGGGCCAAATGTTCTCGATCGTGAACGTGATCATTTCTACAACCTTAAGATCATTGCAAGGGACACAGGAGGGTTGAGTTCAGAGGTCAAACTGGGGATTTTCATTGCAGATGTCAATGATAATGCACCGATGTTTGAAAAAATTGCCGTCTTCAAGAATACAAATATTCAAATTCTCGAATACACGGAAGATATGGAAATTTATTTTGTTGAACAAATGAACGTTGTGGCTAATGGTACGGCAAAGCAGAAAGCTCCTCCGCTAAATTACAAAGTAGACGGAGCACCTTATCCTTCAGCATTGAGGGATGGAATGAAGGAAATGGTTGATAGGTATCATATTGGAACACCCAGGCATATCAAGCATAACTACACAAGGCATGAAAGGTATCAGAGGCATTTTAGATCGTACAACAGTACAACAAAGCGTCAAGCAAGGAAGGAGATTGTTAGCTCCTCGCCACTCTTTAGTATCCTCGAAAGTGCTCCCGTTGGGCAGTACCTGATAAAAATGACTGCAGTTGATGAGGATTTTGATGCAAATTCTCAGGTTTTCTATGACATTGTCTCGGAGGATTTCACCACGAAGAAGCATCAAAATGGAAAAGTTGTTCAATCCTCAACGGCTCCGTTCTTTAACATTGACAAACATTCAGGTGAGGTGAAGATTAATCGACCTCTGCCAGCTGAAACAGAATTCAGGCTCAATATATCCGCAAAGGATATTGGAAATTTAGCTGATTACACCGTGATCCGATTTCAAGTATTGGACGTTAATGATCATGCCCCAATCTTCCTAAAATCCTGGTACTCCTTTGACATTGAAGAGGGACACTACTCCAACACTCGCGTGGGGAAAGTTGATGCAATTGACGAGGATTTTGGGCAAAATGCCAACATAACTTATGGAATTCAATCAGATGAAAAAATCCCTTTCTTCGTCCTCCCACACAGTGGTGTAATAATCGTTACAGGTAACATAGACAGGGAAAAGAAGGGAATTTATGAATTTAAAATAATTGCAATGGATAATGGGGAGAAGGACACGAGACTCTCCTCGTATGTTGATGTGGAAATTAATGTTCTGGACTTGAATGATAATTCCCCCGAATTCACGGGGTATGATGAAATTTTCTACTTTGATCCCGATGATAAAACCACCGATCGAAAGCTCAATGAACTCTCAACACTCACGGAAGGAAATGCCCAAAATGCAAATGCCAATAAACTCCCAATCTACAAAGCATACCTCAGCCGTAGCACAGAACCTGGGACATTTGTAAAACAAGTAAATGCAGTTGATAAGGATTTGGTGGTTAATGGGAATGGCTTAATAATGTATTCGTTGCATCACAATAAATTGCCATATATGTTTGAAATTGATTCGCGCGATGGTATAATAACAACCCTCTCGAGATTCAAGACCTTCTACGGGTATGAGCACATAAATCTCACTGTGATTGCCTCAGATTTGGGTAGTCCATCGCGGTCCTCAACGGCCCTTCTCCTGATAAATCTTCAAGGAGAAGAAGTTTTTGATGAAAATACCGAAGATAATTATCTCTTCCCCCACAAATACTACGAAGTAGAAGTTGTGGAAAATAACGTGGCACCAATTGCAATTCTTCACGTTAACATATCACAGCAGTACCGGAAGGATACATTCAAGTGGTCAATTGTACCGGAAATGGAAATTCTCAAAATGGACGAATTTAAAATTGATCCCAACAATGGAACACTCTGGCTGACAAAATCCCTCGATAGGGAAACCCAGGATGTGTACAAGATTAAAGTAAGAGCAGATAGATTGTCAAGAGAAGGACGAAATGCACCATCAGCATCAATGACTTACCCCGTTGAGGGGGATAAAGTCAGGGGGTTGCATTACAATGAAATAAGAGTGAGTTTTTATCATTTTTCTTTAAGATTTTTCTTGATAAATTCTTGCAAACTTTCTTTAAAAAATATACTTAAATTAAATTATTAAAATAAAATTATTTATTCAATAAATAATCGTGAGTGCCGTTACAAATTTTTACAAAAGGGAGTGTAAAAAAATCAGTTTTTATTTAATAATCCCTAAAAATCGGTCTTTGCTATCGAATTATTTGCTTTTGAAAATTTATTTATGCAATTTTAAAGTATGACGTTTCTTTTATAACGTTTGACGTTCATTCTAGCATTTAATGTTGATCCTAAAGGAAAATGCCCATTTACAAATTTTTAATGAAGTTTCTACCTTAAAAATAATTTATCTTAACCTGTACCTAAACTGACTAAGATTTTTTAAAAAACAGATTTTAGGTCTTACTCTCGGTTAATTAATTTTTATTTCTGGCCAACGTTTCGGACTATTTTAATCCTTCCTCAGGGCAATCAATGGACAAAATTAACCACGTCAAGAAATAAATAATAATTTTTGATTATTTCTTGACGTGGTTAATTTTGTCCATTGATTGCCCTGAGGAAGGACTGAAATAGTCCGAAACGTTGGCCAGAAATAAAAACTAATTAGCCGAGAGTAAGACCGAAAATCTGTTTTTTAAAAAATCCCATTCATCACCCACGGTCGTCCCTTTACAAATTAAACTGACTGAATTCCTTAAATGTTCAAGACAGCCAAACGCATTTTTTTAAGTCTATTAAATTGTTATTGAAAGAATGCAATCATTTTCTAATCGATATTCGTTAAATTTTTCGCCAAAATATATTTTTTTTAATGTTTCAAATAATTTTTCTTGCAGATTGTCGTTCGCGTTACCGATGAAAATGATAATGCCCCCGTATTTATGGGTAATGGACGACCAATTGTTGCTGTAATTCCGAATACTGCTAATTTTGGTTTCCCCGTAACACGAATATTGGGTAAGTAGGACTAGACACTCTCCTTCAAATATTTTTTTTAACACTAAAAAGACATAAAATTAAATGAAAATTATTTAAAATATAACAGCCACAGACGCAGATGTCGGTATAAATGCAGAAATCCGATATACCCTCTTGAATGAGCCATCGAATCTCTTTGGGATTGATGCCGTAAGTGGAAGAATTCGCGTTCTAGGCCCGGTTAACAAGAGCAATCAACGTGTTTACGGGTTTGATGTGAAAGCCACGGATTTAGCTGGTGGTGACAATGGCAAAACAACCATAGCAAATGTATTTGTCTACGTTCTCGATGAACATCGGCAGGTACGTCTTGTTCTAGCCGGAAGTCCCATTGATGTGGAGAAGGAAGTTGATTCCCTCACAAAGACACTCAGTGATGCAACAGGTCTTGATGTTCGTGTCCGACTCCTGGAGCCACATACGGGAAAAGCTGAACAGTCGTAAGTTTTAACGGAAAAAATTCAAACTTAATTTAGATGATAAAATTTAATGAATTTTCCTTTAGAACTGACGTCTATTTGTATGCTGTTGATCCAAAATCAAATTCTGTGATTGATATGGCGGATCTTCAAGAGTAAGATCAATATTCTTCATCAATTATTTCTACAAATTCTTTAGAGAAAATAATAAAATTTATTGTTTTCTTCTACCTTTATTCTTCAGAGCTGTAGCTACAGTGGACATGTCAATTCTAATGCCCTCAATTCCCGTGCTAGAGCTCACACAATTGGGCAACAATGCCCATGGATTAACTCATTCCAATACGCGTATTAGTGCACTTAATGGACCCGAATTGGCATCCATTATACTAGCTGTTGTGATTTTTGCCGGTGGTTTAACTACAGCATTTTGTATTCTATGTGTACGGTATAAACGGTATGAAAATGATGAAATTATTGATTAGAATTATATAGAATTTGTTGACTAGAAAAGTTTTTAAAAGAATTTTTTCATTAATTCGGTTTTTAATTTAAAATTTGTTTATCAAATTATTGAACTTGAAGCTGTTTATGTACCTTATTTTATGTATTTTTAAGTTTTATTTAATTTACTTTTAATTATATGCTAAATTGTTGGTAAAACGTTTAAAATAAAAACCGAATCATTGAAGAAAAAACTTACATACTTTCATGGAACATTAATTTTAAATTGCTCATAAATGTGGTTTAGGAAATAAATAACATCACATATATACATAGGTATCACTTTATTAATTTTCATAAATTCATAGTTTTTTGGGTTATTACATTAACGAATAAAAACATAGAGAACACAGTTAATGGAAACATTAACATCTTATGGAAAACAGTGTGAGATTTTTTAAGGAATCACCGTTAAACTGCACCATTTTGGCTTTCATTAACTGAAGTTAATTCAACAGGTAATCATTGTTTTTGTTAACCCTTCATGCATTTATGCTAAAGCACAGTACATTATGTAAGTACTCATACATATTTATATATTTATTACGTATATTAATTAATTGATTTACAGAGTAAACATGCGTTAAAATGTTAAACATAAAATTACATAATTACAAAAATAAAACAAAAATTAATTAGTCATGATGGATGGTTCAGTAATTATTAAAACATAATACAGGAAGGAACGGTTAAAAATGCAATTTTGAAGTGAAAACTTCTTTAAAGAAATTTTAAAAAATACATTAAAAGTTTTATTAAATTAAATCATTTCATTAAACGTGAATCAATACAAAAATTGTTATTTCCAGAATAAATAAGAAATTCCTTAAATTTTCATACTTTTTGAACCATTTCTGTTTAATTTAATTTTTGTGAAAATTATTAAATAATCGTTGAGTTTTTTTTAAAGAATCTGAAAAAAGTCAGTATTAAAAAAAATAAAAAATATCTTTAAAGTAATATGTATTATTATATTATTATTTTAAAAAATTGATGAAAGACTGAGGGTTGAAAATAAGGGTTGAAAGGTGAAATGTAAAACAAAAGCACGTAAATAAAATTAATAGGCACTTATTAAAAACAAAAAAGAATTTTCTTCAATTTTTTGGGACTTTATGAAGTGTTTTAAAGGTTTTTTAGTCACCACATATTATTTTTTTAAGTAATTAATTTTGTAGTAACACCATCATCACATGTTTCATTGTAAAAATCCGCATTCGGTGTTGTATTTAGTAGGTAATTAATCAAAAGAAAAAAAATTATTTAAATTTAATCTCATGATTAAACGAAGATGTATTTAATAGCCATAGAACTTTGCCACCAGAAGCGAGCTACACAGCAGGACGTGGAGGTAGTAGTACGTTGCTCACAAAGTCAACAACATCTTATGTAACAAATAGCAAAAAGCCCCCACCGCCACTTCCTCCCACAGGGCCGAAGTACTACAACGCCCCCAATTCCAGGTAATTTAATTCCATTAAAAATTATTTTAGAACTGATTTATTTAGTAAAAAAAATAAAATTCTTTTAAATCACGTAGAGAACGCCAGAGAGAATACGTTGACGTACCTTTACCACAATCAGTTCTTAATGCTAATTTCAACATTCTTGATCATGAAACAAGCTGTTTGCGCTTCAATCAACTCCACAGTGGACATCAACAGTGAGAAAAATTAATAAAAGCTAATTAATGAATTTTTATTTAATAATTTTTCCTTATAATTTCTTTAAAATTTCAGGAACAATTTAGACAATGCAGGACATTCATTACACTCCAGTGGACGCGATTCAGGGCTTGATTTATCGAGAGAACGCAGCGATACCCCATCACGACAGCTTCAGCAAATTCAGGCAGTTGATGATCACAATGCACGACTTCTTGAGAGGAATCGAGAAAGGAAGAATAAGTGTCAATGTGGGCACAATGAACTGAATGTATGCAGCGGAGAAGAAAGCAGTGATAGCTATGAAGATTCCCTAAAAAATTGCCAATTATCACGAAGAACATCCTTCCCTAAAGCCCACATATTCAGACGAAGTCTCACAATAACGGGCAATGTCAAGAATAGAGGGGTTAGACATTCCTTTTCAGGTTTGTATATTAATTTAATGTGCTTAAAAATTTAAATAGCGCCATTTATATTTCTCCGCTAGAGGGACTCACTGAATTTGAAAGCCATCTAGTGACAAAAATTATTTCCAAATAATAAAATCGAAAACTACCCTTATTTTCAATTTAGAATTCAATTTTTATATTCTTTCTTTAAATTAAACTTTTCTTCAATCCTTCATTCCAGGTGTAAGGGATGACCTAATACAGGATTCACCTGGTCCACTTCAGCGGAATCATCATGGAAATAATATTCGAAATTCAATGACGGATCTTGAAGAGAGACTGAGAAATCTCGAGATGACCTTTCGGGAACCTTTTATACTGAATAACAATTCAATTTGTTAGCCAATAAAACAGACCAAAATAATAAAATTGTCAACTTTTGTACTATGTATGTATCTATATTGAGATTAAAAAGAAAATTCCTTAAAGCTTTTTTGACTGCTACGTTGGGAAAATTGAGGGAAATTCAAAGAAAAAGAATGTTTGAAGAAGAATTTATTTTTTTATACTTCTAAATGCTTACAATGTAATAAATTTATGTACATACATATAATGAAATATATATTTTTTGTACAGTGTATTCATGCATAAAATGAGTCAGTTTCTTACAAACGGCTAGTACAATCTTAAAATGAAAGATGGCAGTAGAAGAAAAGAAGTGATGAAATGCGCAAAGAAAATTAAAATAATCTTCAACTTTCATCTGGAAAATTTGCAATTTTCTCAGGAAAGTAAAACTTTTCTCGAGTTTTCTTTAACAATGTCTTCCTTGAATTAATTATTTAAGAAAAGATTTAAATTTTAACAAGTTTTATAGAATTTGCATAAACTCCTTTCTCAATTATCCTTTAAAATGTTTTTAATTAATATTCATCTGATAAATTAGAAAGAATTCCACTGCTCGTACATTTTCATCCAGCCACTGTATCTTAGTTTTTTTTAATGACTTAATTTGCTACAAAAAAAACTCCGTCAAAGAAATTCTAATGATCAGGTAGGTACCCATTCATTAGCTCAATCAACATTGTAACAGAGTTTACCGAGAATTGGCAAAACATTGATCTTCCCCCTCATAGATTAAAAGTGGAAAATTTCTCACTATTTTATACCATTAAAAATTTAATTAATTACAATTTACATTTTTTGTGTCTCCTTTTGCTTCAGTTATTGAAAACTGCTGGCGGTTGGTGTTAAAATTAGCCAGAGAGTCTCCACGAAAGGAAATCCCCAGAAACAGGTGCGAAAAATGAGAGTCACAACAGAGTCCTCGAGAGTTCAAATAAATGACCATCACAGTGCCACGAGGGGTTTGTCTTTTGAAAGTTTAACTTTATTGTGGTCATTTGCATTTGTATTGAATTTCTTGTGGGTGTGGAAGGTAAAATGAAGCATTTACGTTAATTTTAGCGAGATTTCTTTAATGGGATTAAAGATTAAAGATTTTTTATGAAAAAAAAAAACTTATTGGAAATTATGAACAGAGAACTAGAATTAAGAAAGAATAAAATTAGGAATTAATTAAAAAAAAAGAAGAGGAGCTTTAAGAAAATTTCAAAACTCTAATCTTCAATGAATTTTTATAAACCTCCCTAATCACACAGCAGCTTCTAACATTCCACCCATGCACTGTTAATTTGAATAAGTCTGCTCAACGTCTACCCAAATAGCAACAAAACCAACAATATCAAGTATTTTCTCAAAGCAATTTCTTGGACGAAAAAAATTGCAGAAAAAACCCAACATAAACATCCGAGATTCATCCAAGATTGACAACCGGGTGCAGAAAAATTCCCCGAGAACTCTTTCAAGAACCACAAATGAAGCAGTCACATTTTTTTGCCATCGTGATGTGAATTTTAATCTGCAGACGAGCCTCAACGCCAGAAAGAAAAAAAACATGATTAATGATGTTAAGAATTGCTGAAGAAGCTCATTGATGGGTACTTAAACACCTGCTTTCCTCGGACTTCCTCATCATTTCTCTGTGAGAACGTCGCTGTGCTGGAAGTTCTCGAGCTTTTGTGGTTTTAACAAAATTAATTTCGTGCTGAAAATGAAAGTGACGGTGTTCCTTTTTCTTTTCCTCGGATATTTCTTCTTCATCCATTCATTGCCTCTCGATGGAGATTTTGGAGATGCTTTGAGTGACCTCAACCCGCAAGAACTTGGCGAAGATCGCGTGCAGAATGTTGAGGAATTGGCAGAAAGTGAACGCATGAAGAGATCCCCATTTGGGATCATTGTTGGCGGGTATGGAGGTAAAATGGATTTTTGCATATTTTTGTGGGTTTTCCCGGTATTCAAATGATTTTCTCATCGTAAAAATAACAATTTATCGCAGGAGGACATCATCACCATCATCACCATCACCATCATCATGGCCACCATCACCATGGACATGGTAATGTAGCCAAATTCTTTAGATTTATTTATTTAATTGATGGGGGGCTCTTTGCGGTTTTAATGTTTTCCCGGAAATTAAATTAGTCTGCTTCCGAAGATGAACGCATAAACGCACGAGTTTGCTCTTGAACTCCAAATAAAACAAAGAGAATTTTTTTTATTGTAAAGTTATGGAGCGTTGGCCTTTTCTTGCGGTAAAAAAGGTGGGAGAGTCTTCTTATGCTGAACTTTTATGAGAGACATTAAAGATTTAATCGTTATAATTTAATTTAAATTGATTTTGATTAAAGTTTAAGGCTTTTCAGGGAGGAGTTTATTTATTTTTAAGGCTCTCGTGATCTATAGAAAGCAAGAGCTAATTTAAGCAATAAAAATGATTCAAGAATAGCCATCAAGAATTCTGATTGAATGAATAAACTTCTTTCTAATTTATTTAAATTTTATTCAATAACGAATTGATCTTTCTTTTCGTGCTTATTTTGTCAAAGAAACTTTCAACTATGACTCATTAGGGTTTTTTTTGCATTTACAAACAAAGCATTGCAGAAGAGACACAAAACGTAAAAGAAGCAAAGAAAACCCATTTGATTGCCCCTTGATGTAAATTCAACGAATCCAAACCTACCTCAATAAAATAAATTGATTTTATTCTCCCTGTTTATGCTACTTTTTATTCCATCCATTTACCACTGAATAAATTGGGTCAATTCTCACATTTTATTGGTATACCTCTTTAACGCAGAATATGAGGCAATGGTCGGTAAATAAAATCAAAATATAGTCAATGACTAAGAAGCAATTTATTTTTCCGGTTCTCTCAAAATTAATTCACAGTGGAAATTTTTCTAAAAAAATTTTTCTAATTTTTTCGATTTGTTTTCTTCCACAGGATGGGGCCACCACCACCATCATCATCATCACCATGGGCATCATCATGGGTGGCATGGTCATCACCACCACCACCACAAGCACCATCATGGGCATTGGGGATAGGCGTAGCACGTGCTCTTGCCCACCTGGCGATATCATGTTTATTTGCTTTATTTTCTATGCTGCTGACAAAATCCGGGGGAAAAAGCCTCAAGTTTAGGCCAAGAAGAAGACAAAAAACATGTTTTAGCATTCGGAAGAAAAATAAAAACAATTCTGAGTTAGTAGTTCAAGGAAATCAGCGAGATTGATTTTTTATTGATTGTATGTAGGTATTTATTTCTTATGCTTTATGATCCAGCGCAAGGTGAGAAAGAGTGTCAAAAATTGAGTCACACGCACCACATGATCCGTGTGGCCAGTGTGTGAGGAGTGAAAGACCAGGTGAAGAGAAGATGATGTGGTGTGGTGGAGTCAATGTCACTGACCAAGGTTCACAGAGGGTCCACGCGGTGACTGCCCACAGAGATTCTCGCGATGAGAAAATTTCCGGCGACAATGTGAGCCACTTTCAATTTCTCAGCGATCCCCCCAAAAAAATCCAATCATTGTCGGTGAATAAACTCCACATCCAAAGGAAGGTGGAATGGGGGGAAAAATTGCAAATCAGTTCAATGGTTACCGCATGAAAAATCCAAAGGACGCGCAGCAGCGGAGGGAGGTGTTGTTGCCGAAAAAGAAAAAGAAACAACCAGGTATATAAAAGAAACCACTCCACCTTGTTGGAGTATCAAATTGTGTCGCTCAGCCAAAGTGGACAAGTGTTTCTTGTGAAAAAATATATAAATACTCCAGTGTTGCTCAAGAAGTGCAAGAAGAAAATTTCAAGATGTCTCCACTTAAGATTGTTGTACTTGCTGTGGCTCTCGTTGCATTTGTGAGTGCTCAGGAACAGCAGCAGGATACCAACAGGCAGGCTGAAGGCAAGGAGCTGGAGTTGGCTGCTGATGAGCCAGCTGATGCACAGGGACGCACAGCTCGTGGAATTGGCTTTGGAGCTGGCATTGGGGTTTACGGTGGAATCGGAATTGGTAAGGATGAATTCAGGATCATTTTGACAGAACTCTTTATTTCAAAGTTATTTAAAAGATTTTTTTTTAATTTTAAATTCAGTTATTTAATTCAATTAAAAAATCTTTAAGAAATATTCATTTTAATAAAATGAAATGAATAAAATTAATTTTAATAATTTACAGGACATGGTTATGGAGGCCACGGATACGGTGGGTACGGCCGTCCTGGCTTCGGTTATGGACATGGATATGGTCATGGTTATGGCTACGGTGGTGGACACGGCTACGGAGGATATGGAGGATACCATGGTGGACACTACGGTGGTCACTACGGCGGCTACCACGGTGGACACTACGGACACCACGGCCATGGAGGATACGGAGGTTACGGACACGGAGGATACGGCCATGGAGGTTACGGACATGGAGGCTATGGCGGTTACGGTCACGGATACGGCCATCATGGTGGATTCTTCTAAACATCCCAATTGCCACCACAAAAACAGCCACAACCAAAAATTTCCTCCCCATAATCCTTTGTAAATTATTACCACCTAATAGACTGCTCTTTATTCCGTCAAAATGATTTTTTTTCTATCAATCTTCCTGATTTTCTTCGTCAAAAGTTAAGGAGAAAAAAATGGCTGATTAACGGTTGTTGAATTTGAATTAACTGCCTTTGAAATGCCTTTAATTAATTATTCCTTCAATTACCCACCTCATAATATTATTCTTTCACATTAAATCCATTCTTCACCTCTAAACTCTCTTTCTTCTCCGTCCAATTTATTCAATTCTAACCAGATCACCTGCTAATTAGCAACCACACACCACTGGTTCCGTAAACACAGTGCGTTTTGCATGAAAACATCTTTGGACCTGGCAGGCGAGATTGCCAAAAAATGTGTTTTTCTGCAGATGATCAATTAGAACCATTGAGGCATTCCTTTCGCTAACTTATGCCAAAACAGAGAAGCCACTAATAAGATGAGTCAAGAGGCCAGAACGCAATGCGGGGCATCTCTCTCATTGTTTACACATCGCATGCTAATTGGTTCGAGATTTGCTTCTTTCTTAGCTCAAGATCAGCTCCGCTCAGTTTGGTGTTGTCGCCCAAGGAGTGAAGAATAATCTCTCAAAGCTTCTTTAAAAAATTTACTACAATGCGTCTGATTGTTGTGATCCTTGCTATCCTGCAGTTTTTAGCAATTACAATTTCAAATCCTCATCAAGGTGGAGTTTCAGCTGCGGGGGGCAGTGGAGCTGCTATTACAGCGGCTTTTGCATTGAATCAGCGAAAGAGGAAGTTCAGGAGAAGATACAGAGGAGCTCCGTACTGTGTAAGAAAGCCCCACAACTGCTACCCCTATCGGAGAAGTCCACCATACCCCTACTACAACCCTCATCCCATTGCCATCCCCGTTGCTCTATTCTTCCCCTAAAAAGAAGAGAGAAGACTGGCAGGCAAGACAAGCACGTGGATTTGTGGGAAAGGCCAGAGCCTCGGCCAGAGCAGAGATGTGATAATAAAAGTGTTATTGTGCAAAAGTGTTTGTTCTTAATTTATTTATTTTTTTGGCTATCTAATTCTGCGTTGGGTGGAAAAGTTTCACCTGTTTTGGCCCTGATTGTCTCTTCGTCTTCATGAAATTCAACGGCCGGTACGGCATGACGCGCACGTGATTTGATGATCTTATTGACGGCATCAAGGAATGCAGCTTCGTCTTATCTTGAAGAGTCGTTTGATCCTTAACTTCGGAGGATTCTTCATTGTTGCTGAGACCGTGGTGAGGATCAATGCTGTGATGATCAACGCTGTGAAGATCAATTCCGTGCCCTTCCTGAGGAATCTCATGAACTTTGGGCACGAGGATTACGTAGGGTCCCAGCTTAGGGATGTTAACCACGTATGAATCGTACGGAACAGGAGCATCCCGCGAAAATGATTCTCTGCAAAAAAAATCAAATTTTTATGTTTTTAATTTTTGGCGGAATTTTTAGCTAATTGATCCTAATTATTGCAAAAAAAAACTCCTCAAAAAAATCTTCTAATTATTCCGCAAAATTCAGTAATCAAGCTTGAATAGCATGAATATGCGTTGAAGATGAAGATATTTAAAGTGTTCTAAATATGCGTATAGAATTCAAATTTTATGCTGTAAATTATCTAATTTTTATAAAGATTTGATTAAGAATGATTTTTCTTTAGCGGAAATTGTTAATTTCAAGTGAAGAATCTCAATGAATTTATTCACAAAATAAACTCACAAAAAATACTTAATTTGTACCTTTTCTTGGACTTAGGGCCACAAATTACACAAAAAATTTACAAACAATTTGAAAGATTTTTAAAATAAAAAAAAATCAAGAACTAAACGGTTCTTACTCTTCTTTCAAATTGGCCATCAAATTATCAACAGCTGAAGACACAATATTCTCAACAATCGGCCCCACAATTCCACCAACAATCCCCCCAATTCCCGGGGTCACGGCATTCCCAATTCCAGCCCCAATAAGCCCTGGAAGCACCTGCCCAAGTTCCCCGAGCTGCCGGTTCTCCAGCTTCTGCTTATCCAAAGATTTTGCGGTGTAAATTGGTTTTGATTGAACGAGGCGCGAAAGAATCACTGAAAGTACAAAAATTCTCAACAACTTGGCCATTGTGACCTTCTCGGACTTTTCTCAGGCTGTGACTGAACTCACTCTGGGTCAACCATGCGAAGAGGTCAGATGCCAATTAGGTGGGTAATTCTGCAGAGCCAGGGCTTATCTGAAATCCAATTAGTATGGCACCTCTGGGTGGTGACTCAGACGCCGAGACATGATTTTTTTTTGCCATAATGCTCTTTTATGCTCTTTCAGTTGAACGTCTGAACTTGAACTTGAGGTAAGTATTGCCTCCCCACCATCCTCTTTTGAGCGTCGTGCAGAAAGTGAAAGGCCGCCCAATTCACACACAAGACCGCAAATCTTATGCAACGCAGAAACACTTAAATTTTGCACATCAGATCGTCTCTTGGAGTGGTTTATGCTATGATGTAATGCAGACCACAGGTATACATTCTTCTTTTTTACTTATTGAAAGAATGGCCATTGAGGGCTTTGAACTAAATTCCAACAGCAGGAAAATCTCAGAAGAAGGTCACAAATGACCTTTCCGCTTCGTCAGGCAGGAAGATCACTTCACAAGTTAATCCCATTTTCACTGGAGCATTGCTTGAATGACCTCTATTAGCTCATATCTTGGGAAATCTTCTTAGAAATTAAATCAATTGAAATTCAAAGCAGATTTTTTTAGGAAAAAATATTTTTAGTTAATTTAGAGATAGAAAAAAGGAAAAGAGGAAGAAATAATTTAATTTCTCAGTGTGAAACCATCTTACACTCCTCCCCCGCAAAATCGCCAAAAACATGCTTTTACAATGAAATAAATTAACACATGATTGTAATTTTTAGGATTAATTTAGCAAATCACAAACATTTAATTTATTCTTTTAAATAAATTTTCCGCTGCGTAAAATTTCCCAAACATCATTACTCCACCATCTAATCATTCAAAGCTTTTAGTTAATTAATCTATTCCTGGAAGTGCAATTAGCACATCATTGGCGATTTATTTTGTGGCAAGAAAATCATCTCATCCATAACAAAAAATAATGAAAGATCTGAAAGATAAATTATTTATTGGGTTTATTGGTGATCGTTTTGTCCCCGTTTTCCTTGGATTCTTTTTCTTCATCCCAATTTGGTTTTTAATTCATTTAAAAGCTTCAAAAATTATTAAAATTAATTCCTTTACTTTAAAATTCAGGAAAGATTCTTAAGGAAACCAGAAGAACTTACAAAATCTTTAAAAAATTAAAAGCAAAATTAAAAAATCGGAACAGCCGTTTTTTATATTAGGGATGATTCAAATTTTGCGCCCTTTATATGTCCCAAATCAACCCCTAAATTTGGCTATACATTAGACCTTCCCCTAATGTGCTGTATATCAACATATTGCCTACAGTTGGGTAAAAATATGCGGTGAATAATGCCTAAAAAGTATTAGCGGTACGCGAAGAAAAACATTTTTTGATTTCCTTTAAAAAAAACTTTAAGTTACAATTTTTGTTTGAACTTATTTTCCAAAATGGCGGTTCTTTCATACAATTTTTCCATTTTACTTTTAAATTAGAACCAAAAATGAGCTAAGAATGAATTTTGCCTTAAAACCAGTCTTGTAGAACGCCCTCTATAACACCTAAAATCATTAATAAAGAAAAATGTTATTATCCTTTTATCAGGTTTTCATCTAATTGTTAAGAAAACTAATCAATTTTCTTGAATAATAAAAATTTACTAAAATCGGTCAAGCAGTACGGTAAAACTTAAAGGAATCTCTCGAATGCTTTTTCGTGCACCGCTACCACTACAAGAGTAGACGTCAGTGAGTCCCATCACAAGTTTGCAGATGTTCAGGAGAAAAGAAGAAAGATCTTCGTAGCAAAAGAATTTAGTAAAAGAAAAAAAAATCATCTAAAAAATATATTTTTGCAATGTTCTCACTATAATAGGTGCGGTGTTTGTGTCTAGTTAAATTCCTGTGGTGTGTGGGTGGGCGTGTGTTTCGTGAAAAAGGCACGGGGAAGTGTTGGGAAAATTCTTGTGAAGGTAAATTCAATGTTTTACACACATATCCTTGAAAATAGGGGTAGTTTGGGGGATTTTCTGCACAACTAAACATGATATTTTCACATGGAAAAAATCAATAAAATGCTTTTGAATTAATTTTTGAATGAGAAAATTGAATTTTGTGGGAAAATCCGCATTTTCCTGCTATAAAAGATAATATCTCCATTATACATATACACACACTATATATAGCAATGAAAGGGGGTTGAAAAGGAACCCTATTTTGTGTCAAGGCTAAAATGTGTCCAGGGTTAAAAGGGAAGGGGGTTTAGTTACTCTTCCCGGAATTCCTCGAAGGACTTTTCCTGCGTCAGGAAATATCAAACGACTACGCCTCTCCCTCCATCCTATTTCATCCCGCAAATTGCTCCATGGAAATTATGCACTCTCCAGCAGCACTGACCTCAATTTTGCACTACGATGCAGCTCAGTGTTGGCGGAAAAGCATGCCGCGCGTGGTATTAATAGCACGACGAAAATTCAATTTTATCCACGCTATTTGCGGAATGAGGGGCTAATTTTAGCAATGAAAGGTGAAATACATCTCTTGTGTTTCTCAATCACTCATCAATTGATGGAATCTGTGTTTGGGACCATCGCAATTTAATCAACAGAATGCACTACAGTTGGGCTCTCAAAAGAGCGCGCCAATACTCTTATTGTTAGTTCACTAAACCCACGAGAAGGAGGTTTGTTCTGGCAGAAAAAGTTTAGCTGCAGAAAAATTGAAGAAGCAATTAAAAGACGTTAGAAAAATATTCTACAATTTTGAGAGGAAAAAAGAAGAAGAAAAAAGAAAGAAAAAAGATAGACTAATAGGAATTTATTGGAAAAATTCAAGAATTTGGACCTGATGAAGGGGCAAATAAGATTCGAAACTTCAAAAAAAAATCTTAATATAAATATGATATTGAAGAAAATTACATATGAAACTGATTTTCTTTACTTTCCCCCTCTCCCCATCTCTTTCTTGTCTTTAAAATTTAAACTCATTTAACACTTTTGTTGAGACGCCAATAAATAAGAAGAAGAATTAAACATTTTCTCTGATTGGGCCTCGGCATGAATTCTCTAAGAATGAAAAACTCCCGTGATAAACTCCTGAAGGCTTTAGCGCTTTAAAAGAAATGCGAAAACCAGGAAATTCATACGGGAGTTTATCACGGATGCATTATTTTTCTTACGTGAAGTTTTCCCCACTTTTTCCTTGCAAAAAAAAACCTTTGGGAGTTTATCGTGAGAGTTTTTCACTCTTAGAGAATTCAGCCCCAGGAGCAGCTTCTCAGCAAAGTTAATTTAAAAGAAAATATTAAATTTGAAACAGAGATTCTATTTTTTTTTCACCTCACTGTATTTTTCTTACCAACTTTGCCCCAATCATTTAAAATTTAAAAAGAAAATGATTTTCTCAAAATAAGAAAAAAAACCAACAGACGCCGGTTATGTGCAGCGCAGTTGTTTTGGGGCGAGTTTATCTGTTGAATGAATGCCAGCAGAAGGAAACGAGGCATATTGGCTCCTGGGGTCCGGGAAGGGTATTAGATGTATGTTATGTATACATTTATGTTAATATTATAACAAAAGGCGCGCGCGAAGGAAAAGCATTTTGGGCAGGCGCAATGTTGCGGGGAAAACGCCGAGCCATGAGACATGAGAAAAGAGTCAAACGGAACAGATTTTTCGCGCCGGCAGTCTATTTTAAAGTCGCGTGGAAACGAATGAGGAGCTTCTTTATTTTAATAACTTCTAGACGAGCTCCTCACTCACTCTCTGCGTGCAGATTTCGGGAAGTTCGCACAAATAAATTGATGAAAATTTTCACGCGACAATTTTTCCCACAAAGTTATTCAATTCAGGAAAATTTTTCTCATTAAAGTAAATTCTCTCACAGTGTGTGGGTTTTTTTGTGTTATCCTTGCAGAGTGTTTTGGTGCTCTTTGGGGGGTGTTTGGAGTGAAAGAAAAAAAATAAATCTGCACATAACTGCGGTGAATTCATCTGTGTGAAGGGAATTTTTGCAGTGAGTTGTTTGTGGGTGAGAAAATTCCGGGATTTTCATCAGTGTGGGTACTCCTTCCTGGCAACGGAGGAGGTAGTTGCTGTGCCACGTCGCCAACGTTATGACTGCAGAAGTGATGGAAACGTGCTTAGATCCAGGTGAGAGCTCCCAAACTCATTATCATTATAACTTCGTAGATTATTACATAAGTTTTCATCTGCACAACATATCCCCTTACCCTCTGGAAGGAAAAAATAAATCAATTAAATGGTAGAATGTCTTCAATCAAAGAAAATGGAAGGAAAATGCTGCAATTTCGTTGAAAGCATTTTGGGGGAACAATTAAAAAGCTCCCTCCTTCTGTTTTTCCTGGCTCTATGTTCGAGGCTAATTGCAAAGGGAAATTCAATTAAAATTCTCTACCCTGTGCGCACCACAACTCCACCATGTCCCAAAACCCACCCTCTTCTCCCATTCGGAACATAATCTCAATTTCAGGTGAGCTTTGCGGCGGGCTTTGACATTAATGCGATTTAAATTGGGCAAAAAAGACGCATGAATGAAATCAAGTTTATTTAGGGCGCGATAGAGATGAATTTTCACGCACAAAAAATCCCATCAGAAGTAATTTATTATTATTTCCACACAAATCCTCTCAACACGACACTCATCTGCCCAATTCAATTAAACAATTTGATTTATTCTTCTCTAATTCACTCGAAATTTATAAAAATTTCAAAATATAATTAAATAAAACATGCTCAAGGGATCAATAAGTCCGCATATTCTTGCTAAAATTTGAGCATGAACAATATTCTTGAATTATTCATAAAAGCAATTCCTTTTTCAACATAAATAATTTTCTTATTTTTCCATGAGAATATTTTCCCTCCATATAAAACATATTTGCAAAGAAAAAGAAACTTCATCACATTAAGAATTCAAAAGACTGCGCAGGAAGTGAATGAAGGGCCAACAGGAAATTAATGTAAAAGTTCAACAAGAGAATTTTTTGCTCTCACAGATCAATTTTAAAATGCTTCTGCATTTTCTTCTGAGAATAGAAGAGAGAGAGAAGTGCTGAATTTGGCATAAAATTGCGGGGCAAGCATAAATACTAATCGTGGGTTATATTTTTGTTATTACTAAAAGAGAACATTATACACAGGGTGTCCCATGTTTGATGCAGATTTATTTTTTTAATTAAAATTTTTGGGTTGAACATTTTGGTATTCTGTGAAGGAGAATTGTTAGATTTTATACGTTTAGGAATAAGAAATTAGTACTTTTATGGTAAAAAACATGAAAAATCAATTATTAATCCATTTTATGATAAACCTCTAACAGCTATAAAATGATGAACTTTTGATGTTCACCACCAAAAGTATGTGAGAAACATGAGGGCGCTGCTTGTCAATTTTATAGTAGGGGAGACCGGGGTTAAAAAAGTCACTTAAGGGTTTAGAAAAAGCTCAATATATCATATTTCCCAAACAGATAAAGCGAAATGTATAGCTCATTTCTTTAAGAAATTGACTGCCCTACAACTCGCTCTCAGATCATTTTGTTCTATCTAGCTAGGAAATATGATATTTTAAGCTTTTTCCAAACCCTTAAGTGACTTTATTAGCCCCGCCCTCCCCTATTTTATCTGCCTTTCACATTCACCAGGTCTTGAGAGTCTAAGGAAAAAAAATTAATTAAAAGAAATTGAGTCTTTTTCTTTAAACAAAAATTAAAGTAAAATATGAAAACCCCAAAAGAAGAAAAAAATTTGATTCAAAGAAAATAATTCTTCTTCAATATAACTTTCAACATTTTTAAAAGAGCTAAAATGATTTTTATTATGATGATTTTCACCCTTTAAATTTTTTTTTAATACTCAAAAGTTATTTTAAGAAACTAGTAAAACAATAAAATCCACCAAGAAAAGGAAATTAATGAAAAAAAGAATTCAAAGGGAATCCAAGAGAGGAATTTTCCTTCAATATTAATTCTTTTTCCAACATTTTTCTTTTTAATTCTGCAAATCTATTCAATGAGCCGTAAATTGCTTTTTAAGGATGCAGATGAAGGCCCTCTCCGTGCCATTCATTCAATTCATCATCCAAATTGGAACACATTCTATTGTTGAATTGGAATATTGTGCTGAGTTAGCAGTGAGATGAGAATATGAAGTGAAAATATTGAATTTCTCATTGCGCGATGTCTCTTTGGCTCTTGATAGAGCGATAAATTTCCCTTGATGAATAAACTTTTTATGTGTGTCAACACATTGTTGGCTTCACAAATTGTATATATGTTGTATGATGGTTTGAATATATATTTTCAATTTGAGCCTTCACACCCTTTCATACGTCCATATTTCTCGAGGATATATATCATTATTCTTTATTCGTGTTCTTTTTATTATAAAAAAAGAAATGGGGAAGCTTCCCCCGCGCATTTGCACATATTCCGATATGTTTGCATTCAATTTATTCATGCGGCGGGGGTGGGGTGAATTTTCCTTTGTAGTACTCTCGAGGCTCGTGTCGTCACTCAAGGAGGCGGAAAGTTTGTCTGGTGAACAAGATTTGGGTTTCCTGCAGACATTGCTGGAGTCCAAGGAGCTCAATGCGCTCGTCAATGTGCACAGCAAGGTAGCAAAGATTGGCAAAGATGACCGTGTGGCACCTCTTCTATCATCATCAATGCAGGTAAAGCTATTTTAGCACCTTTTGTTGTGCAATATTTTGCAATATGTTGCCATATGCTGTATCATATTTTGTGGATTTGTTTAGTACTGAGGTGGTGGAATATATTTCATTATTTTCTCACGTGTGAGAGTGATATTTTGGAACACAGAAAAGCTTGATTAACGGCTACACAAGGTGTTAGATGTATTCCACACAGATACGTTTTATTGTTTACAAGGCAGCGTTGGGGTTGGTTTGAATTTCATTCCCTTCTGTCGCATCAATTTATCTCAAACATGGGTCAAAAGGCATTGAAAATGTTTGTAAAATGAGAATTATTTGAATTTATTTATTATTCCCTTCGATTCAAATTACCTTGTTAAAAGGGTCAAAAATTGCAGTGGAGACGCCAAGTGTTTTGTGCATAATCCCATTTTTCATAAAATGTTCATCGTTGAGTTTCAATTTAACTTTGTTTAGCTACTCGAAGTTTTTTTTTTGGTTTAGACTGATTAATTTTTTTAAAAAAATGATACAACCAGGCGCCTCCATCGTGATCATTTCTTTCTGACTTTGAAGGGAAATTCAAAGAAAAATCCCAAGCATTTTTCTTCTATATCTTTATTCATTATTTGTGTAAAGTACTCACAAAAAATTAAAAGTATTCTGAATTACAAAATAATTTATTAAAGCCCTCAAATTTACCAGCTGTACGCCCCCTGATCATGGCTAAAATTTCAAAATTCAAACTGTAGGAAACCGAATAAACTCTGCACAATCCTCGTTCTAAATTTATTTATTAAATAAACAAACACAATCCCAGCTAAAATATCAAATATCTTGTTTTGACCCTCTCCGTATTATTTCGCACAAGAGTGTGATTAATTTACATAAATAAATAAAAGCTTTTTCAACATGAGTCCGTGAGGGTTAATTTCGTAGACGCAGCATTCTCTCAACCTCAAGCAAAATATGTCTATGAGAGAGTTTACACAGAAAGATACTCAAGTAAGAGTCACAAATTTCATTCCTTAATAAATTTAAAGTTAAACTTCCGCACAATATGAGAAAAGTTCTCCAAACAATGGTGTGGGTAAAATAAACTTTACACAGTGTTGCTAAATTTAATTTTCTCCTCCACACAATCGATACATTGAGCCCTAATTTTTTAATGATATCGCAAAAGTCACACTTTGGGTTTTTCTTTTGTCGGCAACACTTTATGGTTGTCGCACAGCGAATAAATCGTACATAAAATTCGCATTTCTTTCTCATAAAAAAAGCTTCTTTTCAGCGGGAGAAGATTATAAATTCCCGCACAAGGAAAGATTCTTAAAAAATTCTTTTGTGAATGAAAGGCGAAAGGAGCGGGAGGAATTGTTATTTGGGCATTCCAAGAGAATTATCAACAATTCGCTGATTTTTTCTCTATAATTGGATGATGGGATTATTTCCTTTAAAGACGTTTTTTTGTATTATGAGTTTCTTAGGGAAATTGATGTAATTTCTTTCTTACAAAGATTTAAGACTCAGTCTTGTATAGAATAATGCGAGTCATTTTAAGTCAATGACATCATATCCGAAGATTTCTTGGAAGAAATCAAGGAAATCGATTGAAAATGTTCCTTCTGAAGGCAATATAGTCACTGTAGTAGAGAGAAAGGGGCATTTAGCTGGCCGAAATGGGATGCAAAAGTGCAAATATGAACCGACTATTTTAAGTTCGTTGCGAAAATTAAGAAAATGTTGCAAATGTAAATATTCTGAAATATTTATGGAGCAAAAACTTTAAATTAAAGTTCTAAAGACAATACCAAATATTTTTCCTTTTATTTCAAGTACTGATGAAGGTGTCAGTAATCCCGAATACGCACGACAGACATTTCTATTTAATTTCTAGAAGAATAAATAAATTTTTTAATCCTTTTTTTTTATTTAAAAAAATGTTAATTCTCTTTAAGCGTGAAAAGAAGTAGCAGATATAGTTACAATGCAAAATAGCACAGCTTTCTTTCCCAGCTATATGCCCCTTAGCTAATAACTTTGCCAATATATTCTCAGTATTATCTACCTAAACTAGCGTGACGTGCACAAAATTGTCTTCCTGCATTGATTTCTTCCTTTTTCTCTTTTTTTTCCAATGAAATATTCATTTGAATGACTCAAGAAGAGCTCTGTAAATTATGCTGAAAGTGGGCTAAAAGTGGGCTGATAGTCTTCCTCAATGTCTCTTGGGATCATTTTTTTTTCTTTTCAATTTATTAGAGCGTTTAGGGTTTCTCTCGAGAAGGGAGACTGTACGAAGGGAATTTGAGATGAAAGGAAAATGAACTACAGAATTTTAATATTACTTTTCACTTGAAATGCTCTTAATTTTCTCACGCGCGGCCTTTTGAACTTCTTCCCGTACAGGTTGCCCTCGAAGTGTTGGAGCAATTGGCACCACGATGTCATATCTCACCGCTCTGCAAAGAAGTCTTCCACCTGCTTCAAACACCTCACTTGCAGGTAAAATGGAAGGAAAATTTAAAAAAGGATATTTTGAGGATTAAAAGATTTTATTTTGAGAAAATATTTTTTTTTTTCATTTCGATGTTATTGATAGAGTCTCCTCTGTGCCCACGACTCCATTGCGAAAAAGGACTTTTACCCTCATTTACCCGAGATTCCCATGGAAGTGGATGAGGATGAGGAGACAATTAAGATTGTCCAACTTGTAAAGAACAATGAAGCACTTGTGAGTATTCCCTCCTTATCTTCCTCATCTACACTCTTGTTTTTTTTTCTTTCTTCTTTTTTTTGCCTTTCTAAAAGTCATCCTATACATCATGCTTTATCTCCTCTATCTTGAACTTTTTTCGCGAAAAAAAAATTATCCAGCTGAAAGAAGAAGGAAAGAAAATTTCCCAGAGCTTTCAGCAATGTGCCAAGAAAAATTCTCTACATGCTGTTTGAAAAAAAAATATGGGGAGATGTTCAAGAACAAAAAAAATATGCAGCGAAAGGGAAGCTACAGGCGCCATAGTTTTAGTACAATATACATCACACATGTGGGGAAGAATTATGGGAAATAATTAATGTCATAGAGAAGAGAAAATTCTCTCTCACAGTTGAAATTCATGTGTGTACAATGCGGAAAAGAGGTGGCATTTTCCTCACATTTTCCCCTTTCTGCAGAAGGCATATAAAAGGGTTGTGAAATTCAAATCAATAATTCCATCAACGTATTACAACCCCTAAACTCATCTCTCTTTGCAATTTCCACGTCAATTTATATCTTGTGGTGTGAATAAAATAAGAAATAAATATTTCTTTAGAATTTTCTATAAAGAATATTTTTTTATCCCAAAAGAACTAGAAACTTTAATGTTATTTTTAATTTTTAATAAATTCTTTTCGGCATTAATGTTTCTAGAGGTGAGAAAGGACTCTATTCACTTTTATTCGTGTCATGATCTCATTTTAGAGAACAAGAAAATAAAGAAGCTTTAAATAGGTTAAAAAACACCGATCGATAAAATTTTTAGACAACAAAACAGATAAGAAAATTTTAGAAAGGATTTGTCCTGAGATTTGATTGAAAACCACGCCTCTATTTGTCTTTTAAATACACGAAGCATATGCTCCAGTGCTTCTACCTATGATTTTTCATTCAAAAAAGCATTATTTACCCTCTAAAAGATTTTCTTTATCTGATTTTGTATTTCTGAATGAGTTCATGACACGAGCAAAAGTGAATAGAGTCCTTTTTGACATAATTTTGAAACACCCCCTCTCTGTACAATCTATACAATTTCCAAAAGCACTATACTGATTACACTTTAACCCCCTTTGATTTATCTTTATCTCAACGCGGTACAATTTCCTTTACAAAAAAAATCACGAAAATCTCTCTTTTTTTCCAAAGAAATTTAAATTTTTTAACTATCAAATTATTTGCTGCATAGAGTGGAGCACAAAGTGCGGAACCAATTGTAGTAAGTAGTTTTCCCTACCAAAAAACAACAAAAAAATTAAATAAATTCTCAAACAATAAAAAAGGTCACAAATTCCCTACAAAATAAACCTTCTTTGTACATTAATTTATATTTAAAAATAATCCACACAATGCAATAAAAATCCAATAAATAGATAGAAAGAAGTTTTTTTTAAGTTGATTAAATCGTAATAAAATGCAAATTAAATTACACAAGGCAACACTTTATGTATAGTTATGCTTATTTAGAAAGAGATTTTAAGGTATAAAATTGCCAATACATAGATGTTTCATTTATGTTTTACACTGGACAACAAATTATATTTTGAGAAGAGATAAAATAAATGTTATTTTAACACCGCAAAGACCTGTATAATACTGCGGGAAATGTTTTATTACACGACGTTAAATAAAGTTTGAATGAAACGTTAAACTTTTGCGATTTTACTTGAAATTAAATTATGAAAAATACCTAGTAAACAAATTTTTCCAATAATTGATAAATTATTAGGCACAATATTGAGTCAATGTAGGTCCTCACAGTTGATCAACTGTTGATCAATCAGAATTGACCTGAGATTGACCAATCAATTCACTGACTCAATTCTTTTATCAATTATTGCTCAATCATTGATCAATCTGATTGATTCAATCATGATTGAGCATTTGTTGACTCAAATCTAATTTAAATAAATTTTTAATTATAACAAAATCAAACTACACAGCGTTACTGCAATGTATGTCATTTCTTTCATCTCTACTCCTTTGCAGGCATCACAAAATAAATTTTGTTTGCCAGTGTAATGTGTTGTAGTTTTAATTTTATATTAAACCCCCTTTTAAACAAATAATCATAAAATACAAAATGAGAAATTTCATCAATTTTTGGGAGAGGAAAAACCCTCTCTAAACATTATGTACCTCTACTACACACATCCCACCGTAAAGTGCGAATGCAATATGGCTGTGTATTTGACTAAATGCCAAGAAAGTGTAAATTGGATGTTAGTTAATTAATTTTTTGTTGGGTGTTTGCCCTCTTTCAGGGTGCCACAATAAAGACGGACGATGAAACGGGGAAGATTGTTATTGCCAGGATAATGCACGGTGGGGCTGCAGACCGGTCGGGTTTAATCCACGTGGGGGATGAAGTGATTGAGGTGAATGGGATTAATGTGGAGGGGAAGACACCAGGGGATGTTTTGCAGATTCTGGTGAGTTTTATCTCATTTTTTTTCCTTCGTTTAATTATTTGAATTAAGAGAGGGATGATTAGAGTTTAATTAAATTTGATGTGAATTTAGCAAAATTCCGAAGGGACCATAACGTTCAAATTAGTGCCGTCGGATGGGAAAGCGGGTCAGAGGGAGAGTAAGGTGCGTGTTCGTGCTCACTTTGACTACGATCCCGATTGTGATCCCTACATACCCTGCAAAGAAGCAGGGCAGGCATTTCAGCGTGGCGATATCCTCCACATTGTATCCCAGGTTTGTAATTTCCATGATTTTCGTCGCAAAAAGAAAATTCTCCAGATGGTCCCATTTTCTTCTCACTCACGTCTTCCTTCCAGGATGATGCATTCTGGTGGCAAGCACGCAAGGAGGGAGATCGAAATTCTCGAGCAGGCCTCATTCCCAGTAGAAATCTCCAGGAGCGTCGTATAATTCACGAAAGGAAGCAAATTGAGAGCAACAGTGAATCCAAAAGTATGTCACAAATCCCCGCCATTAATCTCTCCAGCAAAGCATCCCTGCATCAGCCATTTTTATCAGAAGAAAAAAATAAAAGAAATGCTTTTTTAATCCACTAACCAACACCATTAATCTCTGTCTCTTTCATACTGATCCATCATCTCATAACACCACCATTTGATGAACCACCCGCCCTCACAAAATGCAAAATAAAAAAAAAACATTGGCAGAAGGCTCATGTGCATCCATCTGTTCAACCCCACCCGGTTCCCCAAATCCCAATTCATGTCGAGGGCCAAAGACTAAAAAGATTATGTACGATGTAGCAGAGAATGATGACTTTGACCGGGAGATGATTGCAACGTATGAGGAGGTGGCAAAGCTGTACCCCCGACCCGGGATCTTTCGACCCATTATCCTCATTGGGGCACCCGGTGTTGGTAGGAATGAGCTCAAGAGGCGTCTAGCGGCGAGGGATCCCGAGAAGTATCGCACACCAGTTCCATGTGAGTCTGTTTTTCTTTAATTAATTATTCTTTGATCTTTGATCATTTTTTTATAGGTTAGAAGATCGTTGTAATTTAAATTTCATAACCTATAAATACTAATGAAAATTAAAGATATTGTAAATTTAAAGGAAAATGAGCATTTTTCCGTTTTTTAAATGAGTCTTCAGTCCCACTTAAGTAAATTATTTCTTTCACAACGATAATAACCTGTAGTCTTCTTTTATTTTAAGGATTTTAAATAACTTTTTTCCTTAGTCCTCAGAGACGTCTTCTTTCAATAGAACGTTGAGATTTGTTTCATTTGATGTTTCATGTTTCATATACTTTTTGAACACATGTTTCATTTTTTAAAATAACGTTTTTCCATTCAACGGAAAAGAGAGTATCGTTTCCTTTAAAACTTCCTTGAAAATTAATTTAAAAAAAGTCTTTAAAAACCTTCTAAAATTCTTTTTTAATAAAAAAGATTTTAAAATGAATGAATCACAGCAAAAAGAAGAATGAAAGCTTCGTTAGAAATTTAAAAAAATAAAACTTTGCAGACACCACAAGACCCATCAGGACTGGTGAAGTTCCCGGGCGGGAGTACATCTTCATCCCGCGGGATAAAATGGAAGCTGACATTCAGGCGGGGAAGTTTATTGAGCACGGGGAGTACAAGGGGCACCTCTATGGCACGTCCGCTGAGAGTGTTCGAAGCATTGTAAATGCTGGATGTGTGTGCATCCTTAGCCCTCACTATCAGGCCATTAAGGCCCTGCGGACGCCACAGCTGAAGCCCTTTATTATCCACGTGAAACCACCGGCCTTTGAACAATTGAAGGCATCCCGTGAAGCCGCCCACGCACGTTCAACGTTCGATGAGACCAACTCTCGAGGATTCACTGTAAGTTTGAAAATCCTCAATTTTCCTTTTTTTTTAATAATTTTATTTTGTCGTGGGCAGGATGAGGAGCTGATGGACATGGTGAAGTCAGCTGAAAGGATAAATTTCCTCTATGGGCACTTCTTTGATGATGAAATTGAGAATTCAGACCTCGGGAAGGCATTCGAGAGGCTCGTCCAGCTAGCACAGAAGTCTGAATGTGAACCCCTCTGGGCACCAGCCACGTGGGTCCAGTAGACAAGCTGGCTGCCACCTGCCCCCAGGAACCTTCGCCCAGTGATTTTTTTCCTTTTTTTCTTGACTAAATGAAATATTTTTAAAGAAAATATTCAAGAGAGATTTTTCTCGATTTCGTCCCTAATTAAAATTCAACCCAAGTACACAAAAAAACTCGAGAAAAAATATGTAAATTTGTAAAAAAAATAAATTTTCGTGAAAATGAGGAAAAATGTATAAAATGAAACTTTGAAAAAAAAAAGATTATGAGATATATTTTTTGTAAATATTTTCTCACAGCTTTAATGCCTTCTTCATCCCCTCTAATGAAGCTTTGAAAGAAATTTTAGTGAAATTTAATTTATTTTTCTTTAAGGCTTTAATTTTTGGAATTTTCCACAAGCCTTGAAAACTAATAAATTTTAATTTTTTTTTAAAGAATTTAGCGATTTTTCTTTTAGTCAAATAGTGCAACAAATTCTTTATTTTTTCTCTAAAACAATTTTAAAACTTTAAAAAATTTTGAAAAAATAAAAAATTAAATAAATAAAATAAAATGTTGCACTCACTGCCACAATTTTTGAAGAAAAAAAGCGAGTTATTTTTGTTTCTCGCGCTGAAGACAAAAAAAGAAAATCTTAAAAAAAATGTTAAATGAAATAAAAAATTAACAGATGGGATAATAACTAAAATTTTAAGAATGCAAATTTGCAAATTGTTGAGTTTCTATTTTTGTGCGAATGGCGATTAAATAAAAAAATGAAAATTAAACTCCCAAAAAAATCTACCCTGATATAAGAATTTTTGAAGAAAGTCGGAATGAAAAAAAAAACAAAGTTTACGATGAAAAGAATCTTAATGAAAAAAAATTCAGCAATATATTTATTAGATAAAAAAAATGAGATGAAAAAGAAAATTAAGAAATAATTGTGAATTTATAATCATCTTAAGAAGAAAAAAAAACAAAACTCTTGCATTTCTCCTATTAAAACTCCTTATCTTTGATATATTGGACAAAAAAACGAGCTCTTAACCCAAGTAGAAATAAAAAGAATCACAGCTAAAAGAAAATATAAAAAGAATCTATTTTGAGATATTTAACCCATAATGTGCAGCGAGTTGATCACACAAAGAATTTCTTTCCTTTTGTGGAATTCACTTTGAAAATAAAATGAAAAACAAGAAACTTTATTTAAAAGAAAAATAAGAAAATAAATATAGAATGAATTATAGTGACAAAGAAAACTTAAAGAAAAAATATCTTGTGTAAAAAAAGGAATATGCAAAAATATACAAAGACAAAAGAATATTTTTTTCTTTTATTAATTCCTTCCCATCTTAGTGAACAAATAAATTTTTAAAAAAATGGTCATAATGATTTTTCTCTACAATTTTTTGAATCAAAACATACCCCTTGGGGTAGATCTAGTCATCCCATGTAAATCATATGGGAGATCGAAATTTTTGACATATTTTCCATCCATTTGTTGCAAAATGGCATGTTAGAGAAAATCAAAAAAATCTGTTTTAGTGGGTATAAAAGTGAAATTCCTTGTTGCGGATCAAAAGGTGAGAAGTTTAGCTATCAACTACAATCAATCTCTCAGTTGGAAAATCATTGGAAATAGTTGAAAATTCCACCGACTTTATTTACCCCGCTGGTGTCTATAATTTACCCGCCGAGTTTAAAAAAAAAGTCAGATTCGGAAGGGTTCAGAAAAGGCTTGAAAACTTATATTTCCCGTGGAGATAGGGAAAAGTGGTCTGAGACAAAGTTGTAGGCCAGGAAATTTCCTATAAGAATGACCTATAGAGAAAATATTCTTGCCCTTAAAATCGCCCCTTAAATCTGTTTGGATTATTCAGAATATTTTCTTCTTGTAAAATTTCGCTTGAATTGATTTATTTTTCAAATAAGGCCAAAATTCATATATCGATGAATAAACTCCTTTACATACTTGAGAGCAGAAAATAATTTTTCCACAAAAGCTAAAAAAATTGACACCCATTTTACGAAATAATTTAATTCAGCTAGAAATTCTTGAAAGAATTAAATTCATTAATTATTTATTGAGCTCCTGTAGCTCTCATCCCAAGAACAGGGTGATCCTCGTCAATCCTAGAAATTCCCAAATTCAACAAAAAAAGAAAAGCCGACACAAACTTCCCAACAAAGTACTCAAATAAAACAAAAAAATATTTTATGATTTTTTTCCTTTATTTTACGCAAAGAGGATGTACAGAAGGATTTACTTTCTGGACGCTGAAGCCAGAGCGGCAGCAGCTTCGTCCTCCTTGGCGTGCAGTGCCATCAGTTCTTGCTTCTTGGTGGCAATGCGCTCTTCGCGGCGCTTCCTTGCCTCCCGGACACGCTGACGACGCGCCTCAGCTTGATCGTTGAGCATCTTGGTGCGCTGCTTCTCGGCCTTCTTCTTGTGAATGTACTCCATGAGGACGCGCTTGTTCTTGAACACGTTACCCTTGCTCTTCATGTAGAGGTCGTGGTACAGGTGCCTGTCGATCTTCTTGGCATCCCTGTACTTCTTCAGGAGACGCCTGAGGACACGCATCCGTTGCATCCAGAGATACTTCACGGGCATCCTCGCATTGGCCGTACCTTTCCTCTTACCCGTGCCACAGTGGCGTCCCTTGCGCCGGGCTTCGGTGTTTTTGCGCACACGATAGCGTGAATGCACCACCACGGGTTTCTTGATGATGAGACCATCCTTCACCAGCTTCCGGATGTTTTGGCCTGGAAGTTATTTATTTTCTTAATCAATTTTAACCCTTTTCCGGAATTTTTTTTCTACTCACGGGAGTTGGTGTTGGCAATCTCATTGACTTCATTGGGATCCAGCCACACCTTCTTCTTGCCGCATCCCATAACAGAGGCTGCCAGCCTCTTCTGCAACTTGAGTGAACTACCATCCGGAAAGGAAAGAAAAACAACCAAAATTAGGTTATGTTCACATTGCTCACAAACTACCCTCAAAATATGCTTTTCCGTGAAAATCCTCTCTAATTTTCAACTTCAGACACACGAATAACGAGTCCTGAGGGAAAATTCGTGAAGAATTTTCAAGATTTCCATGAAAATTCGTGGAAATGAGCTGAAAAGCCAGCATGTGGGAAGCCGCGATACAAAACACGCATTTCCAGGCATTTTCACGGGAAAATCTCACACAAAACAATTTGAATTTTGTAGCCAGACTATTCCTGGAGGAATTTTCACAATTTTCCAGTAGCATTTTGGGTTCTTATCACGGAATTTTGCAATAAAATAGAAGAAAATCTCACCTCATCTTGATAGATTCACGACAAAACGTGGAAGAAAGAACGACCACCGTGAAGTTTTCGACATTCTGCGATTTTCGATGAAATCGTCGCCTCAATGCGCGTTGTATTGCAAATGTTTGTAGAGGATTTTTTTTATATTTCTCCAATTTCGATTAAATAATATCACAATTTTAATGTTAAAAATTATTTTAAATTGTCAACTAATTGTTTAAGAATTAATTGAAATTATTTCATTGCTTTTTAGGGAGAAAACAAAATTTTTTTTCAACCCGCGAAGATTCATCGTCGATGAATTTTCTCAAAAAGTTCATTCGTCGAAACTTCAGGGTGGTATAAGATATTCAACCTCGATCATTTTTGTTTTCTTTTGCGTGTTTACATTGAAATTACGGTAAAATTTGGTGGATTCAACGTGGAAAGAAGCACCCCCACATCGTGATGATGCCCCCAAAGAGTATCATCGTGGCCTTTGAGGTCTCCGCAGCGACTTTCCTAATGATTTTAATGGAATTCGCTGCTGCAGCTGAACTGCACAGCGTGAAGAAAGACTCCCCAACACCAGAACTTCCATCTTCCAGCAACAGCACCAACGCAAAAGGCGCAGGAGCTTCCACAAATAGCACAACAGCTTCCCCGCCGGGTTCCCCACCACAGTGGGTGAAGACAGACGATAGTTCCCTTCAGACAGCCTTCCTGGCATTTGCAGCAATTGGAATTTTGTTGATCTTCTTCATCATCTTCCGGAGCTACAGGCTACGCACAAGTCGCGCTGAACGACGCTACGGGGTGCTGGGGAATCGCAATACGCAGGAACTCACACCCCTACCCATGGCCGTGGATGAGGACAGTGCAGATGATGAGCAAACGCTCTTCGATGCGAGTCACAGGAGTGGTGGTGAAACCCAGCCACGAATGGTGCTTTAGAGGGACAGACAGAGTGCCCCCACGAAGGGCCCTCCGGACACGCGGTGCTCGCATCTCATATGTGATAAATCGAAAGAATGCGTATTATTTTGTTAATTAATTAAAAGAAAACTACTAAATGTTTGCCAAGAATAATTAATATTAAAAGACTAATAACTCAAAAATTAAAATTTTCTTTCATTTCTGAACATTTTGGGGGGAACTTCTGTGTTTAGTGGAGCCTGTGGAGCATTTATTTACAGCACAGACATGTGCAGCATCTATTTTTAGGGCATGACATGGAAGATTTATCGGTCAGTTCTCTCTTTAAATTCTCCTTCCGGAAGATACAAATTCCAGAAAAGAATTCCTCGCGTAGAGCTGAGAATTTTCTCCAATGGAAATTCCATGGAAAATTCGTAGGAATGTTTCGGTTTTATTTTAGGAATAGAGGAAATAGACGTTTGGATTCTGAAAGGACCTTCATCAGGACCTACAAAACAATAAAATCGTTAAACTAATAAAAAATCTAAATAAAAATAAAACTCAGATAATTTTTTTTCTAAAAGCATTAAAATATCTTCATTATTTATCATTAATTGTTACAATAAATTATACATTATTTATGGTATTCAAAATATACAAATCTCATTATTTTCTCAATTTTACTTCTTCTTCTTCTTCTTCTATTTAATTCTTGTAAATTGTTTATTTTTTAATCTTTTCTCAGCTATAGCCCTTAATATAATTTTTTTATTATAGGTTATAGAAAATATATTTACAGCCGGCTTTTCGTTCAAACTTCTTTTTTTTTCAACTTCCAAAAAAGCTTTGAAAGATCTTTTTTTTAGAATTTGCTTTAGTTCCATTTTTTTCGATAAAATTTGCAAAATTTCCAAACTGGGAGAATTTTTTTTTTAGTTAACAAATAAATTAAAAAATAATATTGATTTGGATTAATTAATCACATATTAGTGGTGTTTGTTGTAAAATCTACCTTCTCAGCATTATTGCAAGTATTTTTAATTTAATTATTTATTTCTCATCTGGGAGAGATAGAGGGATTGTTAATACTAAAGGACAGAAATTTATTTATTTTTTTTTTTTTAATTTATCTACGTGATTTTCTTTTCAGTGCTTCTTTCCTACAATGTGCTGAGATAATTTAACTACCTTTAAAAATTTTTTTTGTTTATTTCTTTCTAAGAATTTATTTTGTCCTGAAAATTTTTTTTACTAAATTTCTTTTATTTTTTTTTTAGATAAAAAACCAAAACTTCTAAAAAAAACTTAATTTTTCTTTAAAAATCATTGTCTAAAATTTTTTTTAAATTGTTTTATTTTTTTTCTTTTAAATGCAAAACGACAAAATAGCTCAAACACAAATTTAAAATAAAAGAAAAAAATTGATTATTTTACAATAAATTAATTCTCGTGCTATTTTCTTTTATCTAAAACAATTCTAAGTGATTTTGCTTTACTTTAATTATTCTTTAAATTATTTCTCAATCACTTCTTCACTTTTGGATGTTTTTCTTCATCTCAAAGCTTCTTTTTTCTGATTTTCTTTTCTTGTCGTTTTTTTAAAATACAATTTTCTTTTACAAAAAAAATGTACAAAGTTCCCTTTAAAAGAAAGAATTAGAGATTAAAAGGAATTAGAAAAAATGATTGCCGTCATAAGAAAATTCGTTTTGAGTCAATTTTAAAGAAAATATTTAAAATATTTTTTCTTAAAGCAAAGAAGCATTTTTTTAAAAAATATTATTTAGAAGACTTTTATGCGCCAATTTCTTTAGAGATCTACAAGAGAAAACTTTTTATAAAAATACCAAAAAAACAGTCAATTTTCTAACATTTATAATTTATTTTTTTTTCAATTTTTATCAACATTTTTTTTTATCTTTCTTTCTTTTTTTTTAATTCAATTAAATGAAAATCTATCTCAATAATTCGTTTATTCTTTATTTAATTGCTCAATGTTTTGAAGAGCAACGTATGAATTTAATTCTCATTTATAAATAAAAAGGTTTTGAAAAGGAAAATAAATTTTGCAGCATTTTCAGTTAAAAGTAATTTAAAAGTTTGTAAAATAATTTAAAAACTTTAAAAAAAATTGAATTGAGATGTTTATGCCATTACTCTTATGTAGGAACAACAACTCAGAACTTCAAACCACGCTTTATATTACTCAATTTCATTTTTCCGCTCATTTTAATGATTTTCTTGAATTTCTCTTCGGTTTTTTGTTAAAATTTAATTGACAATTCCTCATTAATTCAAACTTGTCTATTTTTTCAATCAATTCTATGTCAAAACATGTAAAATAAGCTGCAATAGAACTTCTTTCCTCTCTTCAATTGAACTTCTTTGAAGCAACTGAACCCCTCAGAAAATTTCTCCAAAATCACTTTTCTTTTATTTATAAAAAATAAACTTTTGTAGAAAATAAAATACCTGAAAGTGCTGAGAGATGAAGGAGAGGAGCTCAAGCTGAAACCGTTCGAATGGGCACCTCTTGGTCGTCCACAATGATTGAATGCGCACTCCCAGAGCCATAGCTCGTTGACGGTGTACTCGTTGGTGGCTCCGGAAGGCGCTGCGTGAGAACGTCGGGCGTGTAAATGGGTGCTGGACCCTCTGCTTCGACAATCGTCGGCGGACGCGTCGTACAGCGCTTTATGGGTGACATAAAGGCAAAGAGGGTTAGTGTGACGCACAGGGAGATCACCAAGACCACAGCTCGTGCATCTACGCCGGCGGACCTAACACCAGCCAGTGCCGCCATGATGATTAGTAGCAGCACAACGGAGAACTTTGTCATTGTTACAGCCGTTGAGTGGATTTTACCACCACCTTGGCTGATCATGTTGCTATACCTGTTAGGAGAGTAGATCAGGCGTTAAGAACAGGATGAAGGATGGATGCTCCCAAGTTCTTCTTCTTCGTTTCGTAGAAGCTAGTTCCCAAGGAACCCCTTAAAAGGTAAAAAGACTAACCTGTAGGCAAAGTAGAGATTGTGACGATCATTGAAGTGCTTCAGTAGCAGGTAGATCATGGCAAAAGGCATAATGAGGGGGCAAGCCAGACTGTAGACAACACTCATTGTAAACACCATAATCATCCAAGCGTAGTGAATACCAAATGGGAATTCAACGACAATTGACTTCCTTATATGCGGCGTTTCCGCTTGAGACTTTGCCGTACACAGCATCCACATGTAGACAATGAGCTCAGGGAAGCGAATCAACTCCAAACCCGTTCCAATGAATCCCGATGTGATGACGTAGTTCACGAAGAAGGCACCACGATCTGGGAGGAAGATACAATCCCACCTGTACGTCCCATTCTCGTAGTAATGCAGTGTCCACTCCAGGAATGCCTGAGCACTCGTCAAGCCCAATGAGGGCAGAATGAGGATCATAAAGAGGAGGTAACCAAAGGACTTTGTCATGATGGAGTAATTCTGCTTGGAACGTGTCCAATGTGACAACCACTTGTCCGAATATGCCACAATAACCGGCATAAGAGCCGACAACGTCCACAAAAGCAACGTGGGCAGAAACTCCGAAATGAGTGGACTCAACTTCCCTGCACCCTTGCTAAAGGCCACCGAATTCAGCATGTTAACAATGAGTACGGGTGTTGTGAGGAAGAAGAGAAAGAGGAACAAGATGATATTCACAACGGACCACTTAAAGTACCACTGACGCGTACTAACGCTCAGATTCTCCCAGAACAGATCCGATGGCGCCGGTGCGTACGTCATTGTCCATTCCCGGTACGTTCCGGGGCGGAAATTAATGAGAATACTCTGAGCTGCCTCAGCGGAGGAAACTGTAATGAAGGCAATCCCCAGTGGATCATTGACTGCACTTGCCCTCAGTCTGGCCACTTCCCCAGCCAGCTGTGATTCCCGCTCCAAGTAGTACTCAAGGGCATCAATTGCCTTGCAAGTTAGGCAATTCGGGTACACCTTCACATCAATCCCACGGGTTTTGTGGGCCTGACAGTACATCCGGGCATCCTTCACCTTCTCGTACTCCTGAAAATTTAATTTAAATTTGCATTTCCTTTTTTTTTTTGCTTTAGGGGCGTAATTAGAAATTTAATTTATTATTTTTTTTTATTAAAAAACCCGTTAAAGGAAAGAATAAAAATAAAGCCTTCAAATGCTTAAAAGTATAGGTACCTAATGTAATAAAAAAAAACAGATTTTGATTAATAGTTTGACGTATGTTTTGCCAATTCTTTCCACACGTTAGAGACTTACTTTTCTTGCATTTATTGTTGAAACTTTTGACGTATTTATTATTAACCCTTTAACGTCCAACGTGAATTATAAAAACACTGAAACATGCGCTCTTTTATCGCGATTTTTATTCTATGAATTTTTTTAGAGAACTTTTCTCACTCAGAACATCTTCTTTGACCCCTTATGCGTGAATTTGATGCATTTGTAACATGGAAAAACAATTACATTAATAAATAATTGAAAAAATAAAATGTTTCACGTTTGGGTCAGCGTATGACCCAAAAAACCTTAAAGGGTTAACTTTTGAAACTTATGTTTAATGAAACATTCGACGTTTCTTTTCAAACGTTAGACGGCCATTTTTATTTTTTAAACGTTTAATGATCCATTTAAAGCGTCTTTTTTCCCAAACATTTCAAGATTCTCTTCTAACTTTTGACATTCTCTTTTCAAACGCTCCAATAAACTTAGCCAATAATTGGTCAATTATTGACCTCAATATTGAGTCAATGTATATCCTTGTAGTGGAACAAATATTGAGCAATCAGAATTGACCTAAATGAGATTGATCAATTTTTAGACAATAATCGATCAATCGATTGACTGACTCAATTCCTTTATCAATTATTGCTCAATCATTGATCAATTTGATTGACTAAATTATGATTCAACATTTATTGACTTAATAATTTTTTTTACTGGGATGTTTTATTTTTAATTTTGAAAAACCTTTCTTTCTCTTAAGTTTCTTGTCATTTTTTTTTTAAAGGATTGACGTTTCCTTTCAAACGTTTCCCAGACTATAAAAATGGCATTTTTTTTCTAACATTCGACACTTTTTTGACAATTTAAACTACTTTTTTTTAACTATCTTTTTATTGAATTTTAACCCGAAAATGATTTATTAGTTTTATTCTCTAAAGAAAAATATTAAATTCCTCAATTAAAGACACTCAAAAATCCTCTCCTGGATACGCCCCTGGATATTGATAAAAATATCAAATATTTTTTAGAGATTCCTGACTTTGCTCTTCATAAATTCTTAATATTTTCTCGTTCAAAATTAAGATTTCTTTTCAAATATTTTCGTTATTTTTGAAAAAAAAAAAATTTCAAATATCAACGATTTCACGCCCTTTTTTACAATTAAATAAATAAAAAAAGAAAAGTAAATTCAACACAAGCACAAACCTGAACAACAGCACTGAGTTTGGTGATGTTATAGGTGAGATGCACCTCTTCGACTTCAATGTCCGGAAAGAGTTCCCGGACGTAGCCGCGGATATTCTCGATATTCCTATCGCGTGCATCAATGTCCTGCGCCATGATGGTGCGTGTTGGGGCCACTTTGCCCGCATAGCGTCCCGAGGAGCGCCTCATTGTGAGCACCACGAGTGGCACGAAGGCAATGGCGCAGATCACGTGGACCCACAGAACGCTGGATGAGGGATCGAGATTGGACACAGTTGTGTGCCCAAATGTATTCACATCCCCAATGAGGTTGCCGTGAAAGTTAATTGGTAAAATAATAACGATCGAGACGAGCGTAATGATGGCCGTCACGACGATTAGATGCTGCTGGAAGGAGAGATAGTGCAGCGCATCGGGACCACTGTGCGCCAGAATTTGCTCCTTTCGCAGGCGCAACGTTACAGGGATCCACGAGAGGAAGCCCCTGTCGATGGGAGCTCCCGCTGAGCCTGCACTGCTGCGCTTACTTGCCTGCCCATTGCTCGTGCCCGCCTCATTGCTGGAGCTTGACATTCGCGCCGCTGCCCCATTGATGGCCTGACGACTCTCATCGGCCGCCCCCTCGTCGCTGCCCTGCGCGTAGAAGAGCTGCGTCCATCGGCGATTGTCGCCGGTGGAATTCATCAGCGCCAACCGGCCGTAGTCCCACGCCTGCTGACGCAGCACCGCGAACAGGATCATGAGGAAGACCCATGCGATGATATTGAGGATCAACGTCTCCGGAATGCCCTCGTACAAATTCGTAATGAGCGTCGTCTTGTTCTGCTGCAAGCACGCATTGCTATTTGGACTGAATTGCTTCAGCATGTCCATCCTCGCCGTGCTGCACAATAAATTCAAAAGGAAAAAAATCCTTCAGGACATTCCAATGAACCTTTATTATGTCAATCTTTTCTAAGATTCTATATTGAGCACCACGGAATACGTTAAAAGTTAATTTATTAGCTCAAATGGGGTGGGATCGTCGTTGCCTAATTTATTTGTCAACTATTCTATGGATACAATAAGAAAAGAATTCCTAATTATAAGATTCTGCTTTTTTTTCTTTTTGAATGATTTAAGTTAATTTTAGTAAAGACACACACCCAAAAATTTAATTTTTACGTTGAAAATCTCCAAATAATCCAAACAAATCTTATTAAATAATAAAGTCTTGTAAAAAAATTCCTCAACAATTTTTTTAATCAGCATAAAGTTATTAAAAAAATCATCTATAAAGAATAAAAAGACTTTTATTCAGTATGGATTGTGTCTCAGCTAAAAAGTCTAAAATTACTAATTTTAAGAAAAACAATTTATTCACAAAATCTACACCAATGTTCTAAAAGAAATTTCGATTTTCATCACAAAAAAATCTTTAAACTAAATGTTAATTATCTGGTTAAAACCGAATTTTCCGAATCAAACTTTCTGTGGCCTAGAAATCTTAAAAAAAAAAACGTTGAGAAAAAAAATTCAAAACAAAATATTGGAATAAGATGGGCCACAGTGTGGGGCCAATAAGTTCAACAGCTGTCTTCTTATCAGGAAATAAAAACAGAAAAAAGCGAATGATTTATTGCCACAAAATTATCATCTTTGCTTCATTTTTGAAAGAAAAATTGAAAGAAATAGATAAGATTATTTTTTTTCTTTATTTTCTTAATTCTTTTGATATTTTTGTTAAAGTTAGAGTGTTCCCTAAAAGTATAGGTTCTGTGTAGAAAATAATATACCTTTTTGTCTTACAAAGACTGAATATTGAAGATTTCTTAATTATGACGTCAAAAGAATTCGAAATACTTTTTTTTACAAGAAAGAAATCATAAGAAAAACGTTTAAAAATTTCCCAAATATAATCGGAATTGAATGCTCTACCACGCTGCTTATTTTTCTAATTTAATTCAAGTGAGAAAAAGGAGATAAAAATTTTGATTAGGCCGTGACTCGAACCGAAGACTTTTCAAACGAGAACAACAAGCTCTTTTCACTATACCAAGAAATTCACATTTTCCCGCAAATAAAAATCTCGCATAATCAGCCAGTTTTTTGGATTCTCTTCTTTTTGAAAGAATTCTTCAATGAAAATTCAAAGAGAAATAAATTCGCAAAGAACTCCTCAAAAAAAACAATTCATTTGACCCAATTAAATTCCTCCAAACTACATTTCATACCTTGCTCTGTGAAAAGAACGAGTAAAAACCACATCATTGTATGACTTAATAATTTGTGCGAAAATATTTATTTTTGGCAGAATTATTGTGGAAAAAAAGCGCAAAAGAAACAAAACCAAACAGACCAAAAACGGCATTAAATTGGAGCATTGTTGTTCCTTCACAAGTGTGGCCATGCCGGTGAATGTTTTTGTGAATGAATCAATCATTCCCAATAAAGCCCCCAACGCACACAGACACGCAGACCAACGTAAACCCCAAGAAATGGATCAATTGATGGTTCAGCTTGAGAGACACAAAAATTATTATAAAAAAACATTCGGAGGCGTTAAAGAAAATCATTCCAGCGCGGAAGAAATTTTTATTTCCGTCTCTTTGGAAGTAAGAAAAATATTTCTTCATTTCCACGTGGTGGGAGAATGAAGAGAAAATAGAAAAAAAATATAAATCTCTTTACGGTGGAAACACGGTAAATCGTCACAGAATGTTGCGTGCAAAATTGTGCCTCTCCCCACATCATCAAATATTTAGCATTATTGCTGGTAAATCTCTAATTATTATCATCTCTTCTCTCTATTTTTTTTTGCTTCTGTGTGTTGAAAATCAGAGACATTTTTCTTTTCTCTCTAATATCTCTACCTATATAATTAAACATAACGTGTGTGGGCATTACGTCACCTTTTTGATGATTAAACAAACATTAAATTGATAGGTAACAAAAAATTACCTTTATCAGCTACAAATGACCAAAAAAAGCGAGGAAATCTCCTGAGTTTTCACCCAAAACAAGCTGATAAGAAGAAATGTTTCAACTCTACGCGGAAAAAACGATGAAACGCGGAAAAGGGGGGAAAGGCCATAAACTAGTGAGTCATGTTTTATTTTTAATAAATTAAATAAAAGACTTCTCGTATCTCTTCAACTTTTATTTTATTGATTTATCAACAGTCGCTCGATGTGAATCTTCTAAAAATCCAGAAAATTCCTTTGCCGGCGCGAGAAAGTTCGCGCGCGTGGATTTCCCAAGAAACCACAACAATAAAAAAAATATTTGCCCAGATTGAGGTTTTTTAATCTGAGAGGTCAGACAAAACACTTCTCTAATTAAATCATCTCTCCACAACGCGACAAAAATGCGTACGCCAAACCCCTATCGCACAACAAAGTGAATCTCTGCAGCCCTACTTTTCTTTCTCTTTTCACAGCTTTATCATGCGAAAGCCAATAAACTCCCAAAGCGAAATAAATACAAAAAGAGATTTATTTTCTATCTATTATGTCAGCAAATATTGCGAGAGAGAGAGAGGGAAGAAAAAAATGTACTCGGTATGCAAAAAGTATTTTAATGATAATTTCACGCAATTTAGCGTTTCAATTTGCGATCTTTTTCTCTAATCTCCCATTGATTCCCACAGAGTTGATTTGGTGGAGGGGAAAAGCATAGAAAAACCTTCGCGACACGATTAGATAACATTTGGGCAGGAGAAAAGGTGAAAGATCAAACAAATAAAATATCTGGGGGCGTGGTTTAAAAAATAATTTGAAGATTATGCGTCATTTTTTTTAATGTATTTTTGAACGGTTTTTGTTTAAATTATTCTAAATATCTAAGAATTTAAGAAAAATGTCAAATATAGTAATTTATGTTAGATTTCATTGAAAATTTCGAAGAAATTAATCCGAAAACATCATAATTTCAACAAAAAAAACTTTACGGGATAGTTTTGTTTGAAGTTTTTACTGTAAAGTTAGATTATTTACACGAATCATTAACACTTGGAAGATCGAGGTTTCTAACCTCAAAAGTTTGAACTTCATTTTCTGTCAAAAGAAAATATTTTTCCAAGTTTTCTTTCGGCGATATGGGACGATACTGATGTAATGAAATGTTAAAAAGATTTTTATTCTGTGGCGATTGATTAAAGTCAATTTGGCCACTTTGGCCAGCAAAATCCTCCAAGGATTAACTAAAAATTACTTCTTATCCCGCTTTTTTGTGTCTTAATCAATAAAATCGTAGCGAAGATCATTCTAATTCCCTCTAATTAGGTTTTTTTTTGTCTTTTTTTTAAATCTTTTCCCCTGAAAATCGTTAAAATTGACTCAAAAAAAGAAAGAAAATTTCAATTTAAGACTACTGAAAATTCTATTTTTTGAAAAAATTAAAGAAAATTAGTTTTCTTGTGAAAAAGAACCCCATAAAGAGTGTCCATAGACAATCCAATGGATTGTCCATGGATTCGTCCCATGTGTCCCATGGAAATTTCTTGTTTTTTTCTTATATTCTGTCCTACGACAAAATAAGACATCCTCAAAGACATTTTCATGACTTCCGAGTCTTGCTATCGTACGACAGATTTTGGACAGATCATAGGACTTGTCACTTATTTCCGGTTAGGATTTGTCCAATGTTTACAAAATTTTTTATTGGACACGTCAGGGGACAGTCCATGGACAGCCTATACAAAGAACATAGGACATATCCAGTGTTTAGAAAATTTTTAGAAGACGAGTCAGTGGACAATCCATATGAATAGCATAGGACAGATCCGTGTAGAGTAAAAATCTAGCAGACACCTCAGAGGACAATCCATGGGACAGTCTATACAAAGAGCATAAGACATATCCAGTGTGCAAAATTTTCAGTGGATACATCAATGGACAGTCCATACGAATAGCATAGGACAGGTCCGTATTTAGAAAAGTTCTAGCGGACGCGTCGTAGGACATTTCATACGAATAGCTTAGGATATGTCCAATTTTTTTCTATTTTTTTTTTTACTAAAAAACGCTTTGAATTAATTTTTTATTTTTTTATTTAAAAATTATATATATAAATCTTACATGTATGATACTTTGTCCTTCGGCGGTTGAACTCTGACGTCCTGGGTCTTTGAGATGTTCTGCAACTCCTGTATTCCAAGACACGGGATGCTCTGCAATTTCTGTTTTCCAAGACACGGGATGCTCTCCTACTTCTGTTTTCCAAGGCACGGTCTGAAAAGACAAATAATTTTATGAATATTAAGTAAAATCTTCAAAATAAAATGAGATATAATCAATCAATGATAAGTACCTTTTCTTTTCTCCATTCCCTTCGTCATAAATGCTGATAGTTCTCTTTGGCGAGCTTTTGTAACGTGGGAGTATCCGTAAGATAGTTGTCCGGGAACGCCGGGAACATGTAGCTGTAAGAATATTACAGAATATAAGAAAAAAACAAGAAAAGTCCATGGGACACATGGGACGAATCCATTGACAATCCATTGGGTTGTCCATGGACACTCTTTTTGGGGAGCCTGGGAGAGTCCGGAGAATAGAAGTTGTCCGGGAACATGTAGCATGAAAAGACAAATCAATGAATAATAATGGAATAATAGAAAAATTTGTCAAATATTACATACATAATATTTACTACTACTACCCCGACTACTTCTACTACATACTACTGCTACTACTACTGCTATTACTACTACTACTACTACTACTATTTACAGAAGAGCGCTCTTTAATTAAAATACTTCTCTTTTTACCTGCTTTTATTCGAAAAAAATCTCTCACCTGGACTTGTCGAAACACGTAACCTGTAAAAAAGAAAATTTCTATTTTCGCGTACAATTATATAAATTGCAACTTAATTTCTTATACACATCGTTTAACTATATCCTAATTAGTGTATAATGTACTTACTTTGCTATTTTTCCGGATATTTTTCCCATTTTTCCATTTTCCAACGCTGCTACACACGCACTCTTCACAGAACAAAGACATTTGAACAAACGTAAGACATATCGATGGAAGCATATGTCGAAAGTCCAATGAAAATAGTTGGACTAGCATTAGATATATGAAATTTTAACGTCCTATGATATTCCTTTGGATTAGCTTTGGACGTCTGAATTAGACGTCTTAAGAGATATCGTAGTACAAGATATTATACAATCGTGGGATATATCCCAATCGAATGTTCAATGATGAACTAATGGACTGGCATTGGATACGTCTAACGTAAACTTTCCTCTGAAATTCCTTTGGACTAGCATAGGACGTTTGAATTAGATGTGCTAAGATAAATCGTAAGATTAAACGTTCGACCATCGTTGGACATATCTCAAACAAATGTCCAATAATAAACCAATGGACTGGCATTGGATATGTCCAATTAGAATGTCCTATAAATTTTCCTTCGACTAGCATTGGATGTCTGATTAAAGTGTCCTGAGGTAAACTGTAGGATTAAACATTAGACTATGGTTGAATATATCTCAATCGAATGTCCAATGGTAATCTATTGGACTGGCATTAGATACGTCCAATTAGAATGTCCTATGAAATTACCTTGGAGTAGCATTGGACGTTTGATTATGGTGTCCTAACATACATCGTAGGATTAAACATTAAACTACTGTTAGACATATCACAATCGAATGTCCAATGATAATCCATTGGACTGGCATTGGAAACGTTCAATTAGAATGTCCTATGAAATTACCTTGGAGTAGCATTGGACGTTTGATTATGGTGTCCTAACATACATCGTAGGATTAAACATTAAACTACTGTTAGACATATCACAATCGAATGTCCAATGATAATCCATTGGACTGGCATTGGAAACGTTCAATTAGAATGTCCTATGAAATTACCTTGGAGTAGCATTGGACGTTTGATTATGGTGTCCTAACATAAATCGTAGGATTAAACATTAAACTACTGTTAGACATATCACAATCGAATGTCCAATGATAATCCATTGGACTGGCATTGGAAACGTTCAATTAGAATGTCCTATGAAATTACCTTGGAGTAGCATTGGACGTTTGATTATGGTGTCCTAACATACATCGTAGGATTAAACATTAAACTACTGTTAGACATATCACAATCGAATGTCCAATGATAATCCATTGGACTGGCATTGGAAACGTTCAATGTAAACGGAAATTGGACTCATATAGGACAAGTGAAGGACACGTCCCAAGAAAAATCATTAGACTAGATATAAGACTGTAATTGGACATATCCCAAACGAATGTCCAATGATAATCCTTTGGACTTTCATTGGATATGTTCGCTGAAAAAAGATCACATTGGATTGCTGTTAGACATGTCCATAGACATGTCTACAATAATAGGACAACTCTTTATGGGGAACGTAAATTTTAAATAAATAGACGTTTTTTGAAGAAAGTAGCAGATTATAAACAGAATCAATCCTATAATAAAGAAAAAGACGAGCATAATGCAAAATCTCCTTATGTATTTCTTCACACCTTCCGCTTAACCTTTTCTTCCGTTTTAACCTTTTCTGCCCTCAATTCCCTTTCAATTTGCAGCAAAAATAGCCCCCCGCAGAAGATTCCACGAATATCTCTCGTCTTGAATTTTCACGTGTTAGATCGAATGCAATTAGCTGACCCGCTGCGAGAAGGTGCTCCTCCGGAATTTCGTGCACGCAACAACCTTGCAAACGCGGATTTGTGGGCCCCCTCTAACGGAATCTGGCCAATTTCTCCCCGTGGTGCCCCGGACTACATTTGGTGCTGAGGTCACCACGTTTGGGGGGCCGGAAGAGGCCCCATCGCGGGGGCATTGATCTCACATACCGAACCGCAATTTGCCGTCATTTTTTGCGCCGTGCAAAGTGAAAAACTTTCACATTTTCCCCATCAATCGATTTCCTCTCGCGGGGAGTCGCGTGCTGACCGTGGGGTGGCCTCGCCGCGGGGGATGATGACTAATTGCACGGCGGAACAACGAAGGGGGCGAAAACGGGGGGTGCTCTGCACTGTGCCCCGTGACACATATTTTCTTTGTGTGCCGCCACAACACGACGTATTTTACGGATTTAGGGGCCCTTTGAGGCACTACAGACTTACCACGATCACAGGGCGTCACTTTTGGGGTGTTTTTGTACACAAACTCGGGCAGGAGAATCACGAATTTTGGCAAAAAACACGAAAAATTGGGGCATCGAAAAACACGAACTTTGCTTATTTACTTGGCAACCCACTGAAACTTGTCACAATGACAATATGGAAAATATCCACAGAGAATCATTGGACATTTCCATACGGTACTCCACTTGTGGAAAATTCTCATTAGATTTGTTCAATTTGCTGGTAAACATAACCTAAAAGCTGTAAGATAGAGAAAGAGATGAAAGATAGGAACAAATACAAGGAAGACAAGGAAGAAACAATTATTTAAGGAATAATTTCCTTTAATTTTCATTCACATGTACATTAAGATTTTCTTTTAACAATAATTACAAGTTTTTTTTTTACCTTTTTCTTTAAAATAAGTATTGATTTTGATAATAAAGTTCTTACATGACAACACGTTGTGATTACATTTATACATTAGTTTTTGTTTTCTTAAAATATTTCCTTGCAAACACGCAATTTTATCACGAAAAAAGAGACAAAATTCTATCTAAGATTTCATTTCATATAAAAAGGTCAAGTCCCCAGAAAAAAAAAGACTTGAGAAGTATAATGACCAAGTGCATGTGAAAAAGACCACAAAATCCTTGAAAAATATTTCCTGCATCGTTTTATATTTTTCTGCTCCCGGAATGTGATAAAGTTCCCATTTTTATGTGACTCATAGACTTTGAGATTTGATTCTCAATCTCCTTGGAATTTGTAAATCTTTTTAGACTTTTCGGAATTTCGGAAGTTCCGGAATATTCAAAACTGCATAGAAATTCTCCGTAAATCAATATTTTGTTCAAATGAACGAATATACGTAGAAATTACTCTAAATACTATTTTTCCGGAAATTCCGGAATGTGTAAAAATTAATAAAAGTTCTTCTTTGAATTTTTTAAACTGATACATTTCATTGTTTTCACGAATAAAAAATTTCCGGAAGTTCCGGAAATTTCAGAGTTAAAAAAATGCATAAAAATTCTTCATAAAACTTTTTAATTCAATATTTCATTTTCTTCATAAATATTAAATTGTCCGGAAGTTCCGGAAATTCCGGAATGTACAAAAATTCTATCAAAAATTCATCCAAAAAATTCCCTTTGATTTTTTCATTAATTTTCTCTCCTTTTTTTCAGGAATTTTTCATTGAAAAATCATTTGTAAATATGTTCAAAAATAAAAATATTTTTACTGGTTTTTTCATGTCTTGTAAGTAGAATAACTTCCTTTACATTCAAGGAAAAATTAGAATATTTTTAAAGCGACTAGAAATGCATGTAAAATGCTAAAAAAAAAATTTCCGGAGATTGAGAATAAGAACCTTCTGGAGCCTTCCTTGAATTTTTTTCGTCATTATTTTCCTTCTATCTTCTGGGATCTCGACGCTTGATGACGTCAAAGATCACTTCAGATGTGCGTCGTTCACGTGCCCCAGGGGCGTCGGAATCTTCGGATGTGTCCGAATCAAGTAGTGGCTGCTGTAGGGCCCCCGTGGACGCCGTGGCGATCTCCGTTTCAGCCTCATATGCCACCTTCCCTTCGCCTGTGGGACTTCCGGACACACCACCCGTGGAGAAGAGCCAATACTTGTGACCGACATGGCAGCAAATGCCAGCGAGGCACAGAACAAGCCCCAGGATGTTGTGGAGCGACAGCTGATCCCCATTCGCCTCCACGGCCAGTACAATTTGGCAGATCTCCTTGAAGATTCCCGCCACGGACAGGGTGAGGCTGGAAGTGAAGGAGAGCACGAGGAATTCACTGAATTCCATTGCGAATGCCACAACAGCCCCCACGGTGACCTTGAGCCACAGCACGATGACCTCATCCGTCGTAGCAGCTGCCACTGTGGGCCATTCCTCGATGATCTTCCTCCCCTCGAAGCCCAGTGTGACCGGAAGGACAGCCAGGAGCATCCAGGGTTGCATGTAGTAGATCATATCGATGGGATTGTGCAGCCCAAGTTTGGATTTCTGCATGAGGAGCTGCGCAAAGGACCACCGGATGCCCGATGAGAGGGATGCAAAGAGCAGGAAAATAAAGCCAAGAGCATCAAAGTCCACGGATTTGTACGTGAACATGAAGAGTCCCCCAGAGATGAGCACAACAATGGCCACGAGGGACCAGCTGCGCTTCTCCAGGCCCAGGAGGATGCCAAAGATCAAGATGAAGACAATCGTCGTGGATTTGGCCATTGTGTAGCTGCCGGCAAAAGAGGTCAAGAACATTCAGGTAAAGGCGGATTTCTTAATTAAGTTCATTAAGTGGGGTCAATTAAATAACAATAAAAATGCTTTAATTCATAATTTAATTTAGTACAGACATGTGTAGAAAATAGTAGCGCAGTGTGTGGAAGAAAAATGTTAATTTAAAGGAAGAATATATATTTTAAAAAAATTTAATTGTAAGGAAAAAATATATGCAGACAAATTTTTTTTAATAAATATTTTAATCACACTTTTTATAAATTTTTCTTTAAAAGATTCGGAAGGTTCGAAGAAAGATTTCAACAAGTAAAATTTATTTTAGCATTTTCTTAATTTTTTATCTTAAGCTTTTCTAATCTTTAGTTGCAGCTGAAATTATTTTTAACCTATTTTTTCTTAAAGATCTTAAAGAATTTCTAAGATTTTCAAGTTCAAAGTGATTTTAAACTCTAAAAATCAATTAAAAATAATTTTATTCTGTTAAAACCATAGTCAAATCATCCCAAGAAGACACTATTCAATAAAATGACCATCACTCTCGAGTAGGTTAACATTCACCGAATAAGTGGATCAAATATCATTAAGAAAAATTAAAAATCATAAAAAATTAAATCAAAGAAGCTTAAAAATCTCAAAATAATTCTCTTTTCGTCTTCTCCGAATCTTTCTTCAAGACTTCAATTTTTCCAATACGAAGGTCTTATCAGTTTCTTATGGGAATTTTATCTATTTTTTTTTAAAAAGTTTTCTGGGAAATTACAGGAATGGGGGGCTTGGACGAGAGAGCTGCCTTTTCGCAACAACAAACCAGAAGGCATGCCATTGAGCTTCAACTTCCTGCTCAAAATGCCGTCGAATTACCCGAAAATTCCTCATTCTTTGTCACTCTGATAAAAATTTAATCGCTCCGTCGCGTGAGATTTCAGGTGTGTTGCCTTTTATTGGCTCTACGTCGCTCTTTGTAAATAATTCCATTTTTTTGTACCATTTTGTCTAGCCCAGTTGATGGGTTTTCTCCCCCTCTAAGCACTACCTTCTTGGGGAGTTCTGGAGGGGATTTCTCTTAAAGAATTTTCTTCGGGGCTTATTAGAGGAAATTCTTTAGTTTTTTGAGGATTTTCCGGAAGGATTTTTTAAAGAGAATTAAAGGAAGATTAATAAAGGAACTTACAGTGAGATGTTAACGAGCTCCAGGCCCCAATTGGAGAAGCCAATATCCAGCCCACTGGCAATTCCCGGTGGCATAATCTTCAGATGACTCCGGCAGTTGAGCATCACCCTCGAGCGCCCCGTGATGACTTTGTACACACACCGAATGACTCCGGAGAGGAAAAGCTTGATAAGAAGATGGTACAGCACCACACTTAGGGGGAATTTGATGGATTGCAGCAGAGATCTCTGGTAGAAGGTCAACCCGATTGATAGGGCAAAGTACATGAGGATGAGACAGAGGCTCAACAGAGCTGTCTGCGTCAGTGTCATCTTCCCCGTGGGCAGAAGTTCCGATCCGGACACGGTTTTTGTCTCCAATCCCGCATCAGGGACAATCTGTGGGGCTGCATCAGCCTCTGCGTCATTGCTGTCAGCTGCCTGGAGTCTCTCGTAGCGTGTCTCCCGCATTGCTGCCCTACGTCATCTGGTCACAGGTACCACGGATTGCTCACTATCGCGCGTCAGAGAGCCACAGCAGTCCGGACATATGGTTCAACTCCTCAGCAACATACGGTATGCATCTTTTTACCTTTTCCACGCAAATTTTCACGATGATTTCTATCTCACTTGCTCCGGAAGTGCCTCACGGGGATTTCTGCATGCCACGGGGAATTTTATCTAAAGCACAACACTTTTTTTCACGGATTTTTTTCTTTATTTGAAGCAAAATTGAATTGTGGCAAATCGTCGACTTGGTGTGCTTTTGTCACAAGATCCAATGAAGGATAAAACTGCTGGAAAATGTTTGGAAAAGTGAGGTTAGTTCCAATCAATCGCGCCAAACCGGTTTCCCTTTAGTTTTCTCTGGAAAAGTTCAGTTATTCGCCAAAAAGAAACCCCAAAGAAGGATTGTCGAGGAAAGAGGTCAATTAATGTGCCAGGAGTAATAGACAGTAGGCCAGGTAAGATAAAATAACTCCTTGATGGAAGGATTTTGAAAAAACCACAGAAATTAAAAATGAAAGATTGAGGTTACGTTTTTATTGTCCAGGAAAAATGCCCTCAGTCATTCCAAAAAAGCAGAAAAAAGGGGAAACTCCCACTATGGCTTATCGTAGATTCCTGGTGATGGAATGTGGGGATGATACTCCACGCGGGATGGCTGCTTTGTCCCCGTTTTCCATTGCAAAAGCCCTCGATGGCATGGGCAGGATGAAGATTACCCTACTGAAGAACCACAAACTGCTCATTGAGACCCAAAATCCCGATCAGACGGCCAAGATCTTGGACATTAAGGAAATAAGGAGTGTTCCGGTGAAAGTCTCCGAACATCCGATCCTCAATCAATCACGAGGAGTGATAAAGTGCAAGGAGATCTGCTCTTGCAACATGGAAGAGCTTCTAAATGATCTCAAGGATCAGAATGTGGTGAAGATAAAGGAAATAAAGCGTCATATGACGGATGCGGAGCACGCAAAATGCCTTCAGGAGAAGCGTAAACCCTCCCGGATGCACACGGGCTCTTTTGTGGTGACCTTCAGCACACCTGTTCTACCTCCTGTGCTCAATATTGGCTACCTTAAACCCGAAGTTAAGCTCTACATTCCGAGGCCTTTGCGGTGCTTCCGTTGCCTCCGCCTCGGGCATACCATTGAGTCGTGCAAGGAGAAGCAACCAGGGAAAAAGAAAGCCCAGAAGTGCGTCAATTGTTCCGGGGATCACGAGAGCTGGTCAAAGCAATGCCCGGAGTACGTGAAAGAATGCACTGTGTTGCAGTTGAAAGCTGAAAATGGTGTCCCCTACAGGATGGCTAAGGTTTTCGTTGATTTTGCCGGCGGTGTTGGAGGAAGGAACATGCAGGGAAGACCGCTAAGAGGTCCTCCGCCACCAATGGGAGGAGGTGTTCGGCCACCACATGTATGGAATCCATCACCATATGGACCACAAGGATGGTATCCTCCAGCAGAGGGACCACCGATTTGGAATCCAGCAACACATATATTGGAACCAACACCAAAGGGACCGGATTCATCTCAGAGCAATGGGACAAGTCAACCTTCTGCCGGCAAAGAGCCCCCAAAACTCTCCAAGAATGCCAAAAAACGTGCTAAAGCCGCTGCCGCCGCCGCTGCTGCTGCTGCTGCAAAAGAACAATCCCAATAATCCCACAAAAAAAGCTCAAGGAGAGCTTTCATTGATTCTCGCAGTTCCTAACAAAAGTGAGGTTAAGTGTCTTCAACATACTGAAATTATGAATTTCTTCCATTTATTCACATTGAATTGAAATAAAATTATTTTTCTAAGCAATATTTCTTGAGTTTTCTTTGCAATTTTTTGTTTTTCTTTGTATTTTGTGGTGATTCGTCAAGGAAGAAAGAAAATTGGAGGGAAGGAGCTTTGTGAGAAAACTGCAAGAATAAAAGCTCTGACATTCCTAAGTGAGGTTATGTTGCATTGTTATTATTGTTGTTCTGTGAAGGAAGGACTTTTTAGTGATTTCCGAGAGTTTTTCATGGAAATTTGAGAAAAATCAGTGAAAATGGATCAGATTCTAGCGCGGGATTACTCAAACTATCTCACACAGAACAGTATTTCCAAAGAGGTGAGAAAAATGACGGGAAAATGACAAAAATAAAAAAGTCCAGAAGTGCCTGGAGAGCTTCGATGTTTTCCTCAATTTCCTGCGATTTCCTCGAGGATTTGTTTAAATTCTTAGCTCTTCTTCATCTTTGTATGTCTTAGAATCTTTTTCATGAAAGTTATGAAGATATTTCATGATAATTCTGTGCAATTTTGGGTTTTATTTATTCAGGAGTTTCAAGGTGAATCAAGGATTGTTTATCTTCAAATTCTTTAGAATCAGTTATTCAAACAATTTCCCAAAGAAATTCTTATTTATTCTCTTTAAAAATTCATTCTTCCTCCCAAGAACTTCGGAAGTTTAAAAAAAATCTTCAAAGAAATATGTAAGAGAAATTCTCAAAGAAAAATGATTGTAATCACGTAATAAATCCTCCCTTCCAGGTGGATCCAATTTGTCGGAATATAGATGACATGCTAACCCGGCTGGATGAATTTGAGAGCCTCCTGAATGTTGTAAGTTTCCGGAAACATTGAAAAATTAAAGAATTTCTCCAAAAAAATTAATTAATTATTAATTTATTAATTTTTCTCCCTGAAATAGGTAAAAGAAAACATCTCAGTGACAACGGATAAGAACCTCCCGGAGATAAGTGCCTTTGAGAAGGACTTCCAGGAGCTCTGCCGGCGAATTGATGGCTTTGAGCGCTTCGTGGGCATTGCTGGGGACAATCTGGCCAAAATGGAAGCTCACCAGGCCGTGGCGGAGCAAGAATTGGGCTTCACCGAGTCCGGACTGAAGGGTTTCCTCAAACCAATCTTCGGTGGACGTCCCAGATCCGAACAGGAGGCCACCAATCTCACCGCAGACGAAGTCTACGAACCTCCGGAAGTCTACAATACATCAGATTTCTTCCCGGATAGCACATCCTGCTAGAAAGTCACGCAGAGCCGGAACGGAGGAAAAATAAATGATAAATTTTCTTCAATTTTTTTCATCAATTTATTCAGATTTCTTGGAAGAATATCGGGTACATCGATTGGTTTTTCTTGACCTTTAATGGTGTGTGTGTGTGTGATTTTTTCAACATCGAATGATAAAAGTTGATTATCTCCTTATCAATCATCTCTTTTGCTCCGCTATGAGATTTTTCTCTTACCAATTTTTCTTTTCACTAATAAATTAACTTGATTTTCTCACAAAATCTTTGTTTTTCTCACTACATTTTACAACTTCCCCGTCCAATGTGGAAGACGCAGCCCGCGCGTCCTCTGTCCATCCTATGCCAATTTTTAGTTTTTTTTCTTATTAACACATTCTTTAATTTATTTTTTTTTAATTTTTGGTTTCATCTAAAAACGCCTGAAGAACTTTTTTTTCTTCCAACGAAAAAAGATTTTTTTTAAAATAATTTTCTCTTCACAACATTTTGATCGATTGGTGTTTGTTTTTCGAATTCTCTAGCTATATATTACCACTTTTGGACTATCTAAAAAATAACTAATTATTTTCTTTTTTTTTGCTAACAGTCTTTATTGCTTTCCCTTCGAAAAAACGACTAATTGGTTAAATTTTATTCCACATTTTTTGTTAAATTTTTTTTCTTTTTTTTCAACGAATTTCTCCACATAATTTTGACCCTGTTCGCAATTTTTAGCTGTGATTCTTTCTTCAAAGAAGCACAGCTTCTGTGTACACTCAAAAATGCAAAGTCGTCAGATCGGGCTCAAACTTGGGATGAGCACGAATTAGGGTCCCTACATTCCAAAAAATGGTGGCGCCAAAAATCTTTCCGGCCGGCCGTCCGTCCGTCCGGCCGTCCGTCCGGCCGTCCGGCCGGAATGTAACGCAATATTGCAAGAGAACGGTGATAGATAGAGACTTGCGGTCAACGGCAAAGTTCATATATCGGGTGGAAGACATCCGATTATGATGTCAAATCCAACCCCCCACCCCCGCGTCCGCCATTTTGAATAACCCCAAAATTTTGTTTTTGATATATCTCCGGTTCTATTATAGCTAGAGATCTGAAATTTTGATATGTTGTAGGGGTCATCAAGACCTTTCCAACGATACCTCATTTTCGAAAATCGACCAAGCCGTTTAGCTAATATGGCCGCCACAATTTTTCATCGAAAATCAGCCATAACTCGAGAACGGCTTGACCGATTTTGATCAACTCGGGCTCAAATGAAAGATATTAATCAGCCCTACAACTGCTCGGAACATCGCAAGTTCAAAAAATGACCGCAAGTGGCGCTAAAATCGAAAACAAAATTTTCGATGAGTTTTCGATGAATATCTCGAGCACCGCTTTATAGAATTGCTTCATATTTTGATATGTTATAGTTGGCTATAATATCTTTCATCATGCCAAAAATGAAGAAAATCTATGTAGCCGTTCCAGAGATATCGCCTTTTAAACTTAACATGTCATATCTTGAGTTGCATAAAACCAACGCCCCGCGAAGCGGGGCGTTTTATATATACATATATAAAAGTAAAGTAAAAAATATATAAATGCAAAGATATATACATTATATATAGATATAAAAATGCAAAGATAAAAATTAAATATAGCATGGATGGAACAGTATAAAGCGAAAGAACGGTAAGTAAAACTTACGGGCTGTGATTCTTTCTTTGTCAGTGAAATGTGAAATTGACTGAAAATTGAGGATGGGCAAATTTTGAGGAAGGCTTTCTCGCGTACCGAATCACAGCCAACGCCCACGATTAAGGCATTTCACAAATTATCTGCGCGTTGGCTGTGATTCGGTGCGCGAGAAAGCCTTCCTCAAAATTTGCCCATCCTCAATTTTCAGTCAATTTCACATTTCACTGACAAAGAAAGAATCACAGCCCGTAAGTTTTACTTACCGTTCTTTCGCTTTATACTGTTCCATCCATGCTATATTTAATTTTTATCTTTGCATTTTTATTTTTAAATGTCCACTACATCTCAAAATTGTTCTCAATTTTTTTTATTTAAATTTCGATATTTTGCGTCCACATTTTAAAATGATTGATTTTTGTTTTCTTACTTCTACATCATCAATTGGTTAACTAAATTAATTTTTTATTTATAATTTTTAATTCATCCTTTTTTTGGTTCATATTCTGTGAATTTTTTTTCTTTAAAATCTCTCAAAACGCAGAAGATTTTGCAATTGCCATGAACACAATAAATTACACGATTTTTTATCAATTTTTCTTTAAAAAAAAGATTTCAAGACACAGAGTGGGGCAATTGAGGTGTTCAAGAAAAAAAGTTTGAAATATTTTCTTGCGTGCGTTGGATTATTCTGTGGAATATTTTCATATCGAAAAACTATTCCTACAAAAAAAAACTTCTAGAATTTGATGGTCCTCAACGTGTTAAAGACACTGAAGACATTAAGAAATGTGGTATACCAACTAATTAAGCTAGAATTTCGCTTGAATTAAGCTAAACTTCCTATGAAATTTAGAAAAAAAATAAAACAGAATATTGAAAGCTCTTTAGTATAATTATTCAGACAAATTAATATTTTAGATAAAATTCGTTTTTGTTTTCTTACCTCAGCCTCGAAAATCCACAAGCTCTAACAGATTCCATCTGTCAGTTTGACGTTTCAACAGTTTTTACTATCTTCATCAGGCTGAGGTAAGAAACAAAACGATTCTTGTTCTAGAAAAAGAATTTCTCAAATAAAAATGTTTTTGTAAGTTTTTCTGCAATCACCGACATTTTTTTCATTAATAAAAAAATTTTTGGACCAAAGAGCAGATTATGATAAAAATCTTTTCTTTTCTTTTCTTACAATTCGTCAGTTAGAAGATTTATGGTATTCTGAGAAAAATTTTATAGGATTTTAACATTTTGTATCAACTTTAAATCTTCCTTATTTCTTTCTAACTATGTTCCTGAATAACAAATTGTTTGTTTTTCTTTTCTAGAAAGACAATAGAACGATTTAAAAATATCCTTCTGTCAAAATCTTACAGCAACTTTTCAGTTGTTAGAAAATAAAAGAAAAGAATTCTGAAACATTTCAATTGACCCTCTGTGTGTTTATTCAAAAATCCTATTTTTTGGTTTTTCTCCATCAAAGAATGAATTTTTAACCATTCTGTGCGTGCTAAAATAATTCGGATAGATCGGATCAACCACCCTTAAAAAATTATCCGGAAAACACATTTTTCTTGCTTTTCATCACAGAAATTAATTTTTGGCAATTGAATTGTAAGTGTGTGGATAAATTCACAGAGAGAGAGACTTTTTAATACATCTCGAAAAAATAAAACTCTAAAACATCCTCTAAAGAGCTAAAGATCGCGATTTTTCTTATATTTAAGATTTTTCTTCTTCAGGTTTTTTTTTGCTAAGTAACCAATTTTTTTCTACCTCATAGTGATTCTAATTGATTTTTTAATGCGGTTTTCTCTTCAGTTTTTTTCTCATCTTAAAATTTCTTTTTTGTTCTCAAAAAGTGAAGAATTTTGCGCGATAAAATTGCACATAAAAATTTTTCTTTTCCTCCGTAATTTCGTTCCAAAAAAAGGGTTTTTCTTACAAAGAAAAAGTAGGTATATATACATTTTTTTTAAAGATTTTTTCTTTTTGTTTTTTTTAGTGTCGATCATGTCTTTAAATTTTGCTTGATGGTTTGTTTTTTTTTCTTTAATTGGTTTTGTTGCTAAAAGTCAAAATTGGTAAATTGGTGATTTTTGTGTGTTTTTCTTTCTTAGTAAGTTCTTCAAACTATTTTTACTATTTTTTTTAAATGTTATTTTTCAGTTTTTTATTTACTTTTAAAACCCATTTATTTTTTTTCTCTAAATATTCCTTCGTTTACGATATCTTTGTGTCTGTATTTTCTTGTTTATTTTATTTACTATTACTTGTTCACTGTTCTTATTTTTTAAATATTCTTGTTTTTTTTTTTTATTAAATCTTGCTAACATAAATTATTATTTTCACTTTTGCTTTTTTATTTTTTGTTTTTTGAATTCCTTTTTATAATTTTTTATTTTTAAATATTACATTAAATGTATATGCACTAGAATATATTTTTTATTTATAATAATTAGTATTAAATTAAATATTTTCTATTTCTTTTTTTTTTATAAAACAATCTTGTGAAAATACCAGACCGGCTGGTTTTCAAAAAATTCTCACTTTTCTTTTTTTAAATATTCACCACATTTTTATTTATTTTTTTTTGAATATATATTTTTTAAATATTACTTGTTGCCTTAATTTTTTTCTTTTCACACAATTTCTAGTTTTTTTTCTTTTATTACTATTTTTTGCTTTAAATATTTAGGGTAGATTTTTTTCCTGTTACCACAAGAACAATATTCCATTTTCTTTCATTTAGAAATTACTTTTTCAACCAAAAGTAAGAAGTTTTTCTCATTTTATTTCTTTTTTTTTTCTTTTAAATATGTTTCAGTTGCACTATCGCCTAAATTATTTATGATTCTTAGAATTAGAGTTTTTACAATTCTTTTTTAAATATTTAATATACGTTCTATTAACCACCATTTAATGATTCTCTTTAGTATGTTGCTTTTATGTTCTATGTCAATCCTCACTCATATCATTCTTGTGTAAGCCAGCAGAGATTTTTTTATTCGTAAACTGAACTCAATTTTAGGGGTTTCGGGTAAAGGTTTAATGAAAATGTTTAAGGAGCTTTTCTAAGGAATTTTTTAGAGATTTATTCCGGAAGAAATTTGATTTCAACTCTTTTAAATTAAATTTTAAAACGTTTCTCATTTTCTCACAGAAAATTCGGTTTTTAAAGTTATTTTATTTTAAACTTCTTCAAAAAAAAATTATGAAGTATTCCTCCATTTTATTAACTCTACGCCAGGACTTTACTAACTAACTTCCCGTTTAAGTTCTCTATAAATTACCTCCACCACCCCTAACTCAAAGAATTCTTAAACATTCTGATAAACTTTGCAGTGTTTGCAATTAAAATTTATTAACATAAAATAAACGATTTTTTCTCTCTCTTCATGCTGCAATTTTTTTATCACAACATTGCACGCTTTCCGGTGGCGTTGAACCCAAGCATAGAATGCTAAGGGAGGGGGAGGGAGTAGT